>NC_058132.1:249821383-249939915 GCF_016433145.1 Gracilinanus agilis
TGATTGAGGGTGTGGACTCGAAACTATCACACCAATGCAACTACCAACAATTTGGAAATTGGTCTTGATCAAGGACACATGACAAAACTAGTGGAAATGTGCATTGGCCATGGGTGGGGGGAGTGCGGGGGGCGAAGGGGAAAGGAGGAGCATGAATCATGCAACCATGTTAAAAATGAATATTAATAAATGTTTGAAAAAAAAGAAAAAAAAAGGGCTCTACATACTCCAAAATATTTATAGCAACATTTTTACAGTAGCAAAGAATTGGAAACAAAGTAGATAGTCAATTAATTGATGAATAATTAAACAAACTGTGGTACATGTATGTAATGGAATAATATTATGGTGTAAGAAAGGGCGAATATGACCAATACAGAGAAGTATAGAAAGACTAAGATGAACTAATGTGGAGTGACATGAACAGAGCCAATAAAACAATATGACTATAACAATGGAAGAAAGCATAACACAAAAATCAAAAATGAAAATCTCAAAATAAAAAACAAAGTTAGCTCCAAAGAGATATGACATTCATCCCTATTCCTTTGAAGAGGTATATGATGGTGGGGATTAGGGTGACCTATGAGTGTGAAACTAGACAGAGACACAGACACAGAGAAACAGAGAGAGGCAGAGGGAGAGTCAGGTTTGGGACTTTGGTTTGGTTTGGTTTTGATGTATTGGTCGATTTGCTGATATTTTCCTATTTCTTGCTTTTTTTCTTTTAAAAAATGCTGCTTTTTAATTGTCACAACAACTCTCTGGCATTCCACTATCTTAAATCCAAATTTATTACATTTTATCCCATCCTAGTATTCTTCAGTATTTGCTGATTATATATCCTCAATTTTAGAGGTCCAAGTAACTCAATTCCATTTAACCACTAAATAGATTCACTTTTATAGAGGAATGTTTACTTCAAGAGTTTAGCAAGAAAAAGCATACAAACATTTCTCTACACCAGATGTGGACATAGTACCTCAGTCTCTGGCAAGGAAAAAGTATTAACAGTTTAGGTCAGGGACTATACAGCATTAGTCCCACCAATTTCCACATCCAAAGACCCTTTTCCACTTCCATCTGAAAACTTTATCTTCTCAGGTCTTCCTACTCAGACTCAAGGCAATAGCCAGCCTGGATTCTTGGCCCCCAGTTGACCAGGGCTTGAGCTACCAGATCTAGGCACTCTAATCTCTGTACTTATAACTAAAAAGAAAAATCAAAAACAGGAACAAAATCTCAAACTTATTTCCTGGGCTCACAGAATCTAAAGGTAGGCAATGGAGCCCTGAGTCCTTTCCTCTATTACTGTACTAGATACTACTCAGTGGGTGAACAGATTCTTCACTTCTGGGCATTACTGGAAGAGAGAGAGAAGATGTACCAATGTGGTAGTTTTAAAGATACAGAATGTTCTGTCTGGGAAGCCAAGGGAAGAGGCTATTCTTATCCATGTGAGAGGCCAATGCAGATGTCTTCTCACAAAAGCAAGACACTATTATTTCCCACATAAGTGCCTCCATCTGGGCATGCAGCAAAGTCCCATAACAGAAGGAATGATCTCTGGGATGGTATAATGGGTGGAATACAGGAGGAAATCGAGGCAATATAAAAACAATGGATATCAAAATGTATTTATATAAGAAGTAAAGTCTTTAATAATATAAAATCACAAGCAGTACTTATGAAACACTTAAAAATATAAGATGAGTGAATGAATATCGCATTTATTCAGCACTTACTATGTGCAAATCAGCGAAGATACAAATAGAAAATACAGTCTCTCTTCTCAAGGAGTTCCCATTCTGAAGGCAAAGACAACATATGTGGACAGTTTCAAAGCAAACCAGATAGAAAAGTCCCAAGGTTCTCAGGGTACAGTGGCAAAATATGTTAGTTCTTCCTTAATGTCATTATTTAATTTTAGATACGATTTCATAGTTGGTTTTTTTTAATGTAATCAGATTTGCTAAGAAAATGACTCTGCAGTAGAGTTAGGTAGCACAGTAGATATAGCACCAGACCTGGAATCAAGAGGACTTGGCTTCAAATCTTGCCTCAGACATTTCCTAGCTATATGATCCTGAACAAGTAATTTAATTCCAATTGCCTGCTCCTTACTGCTTTTCTATCATAGAATCAATAATCAATTCTAAGTCAGAAAGTAAGGGCTTTTTAAAAAAGAAAATTTCTGTGTCAGAACAATAAAAGTACTTTACTTAGAATCATTCTCATTAATAGGGATGTTTTCTTTGTAATATTTTCTTTAGAATTAAAATCAAGATCTAGTTACTAATTTAAGCAAAAATGCTCACATATCAATCAAGAAACATTTATTAAATTTTTACAATGTGTCAAACACCATACTCAAAAGTAAAAACAGGTCTGATGTAACTACATTTTCAAGGACAAAAAAAATTATTATGTAACAGTGGAGTTCCAACATTAACATTTTGAGTACAAATCTTATGATTTATATGAATATGAGAGTTCCCTGATCTCATCCTGTCCCTTCCTCCCTCTCCCCTCCATGCTTTTTATACACTATCCACTATGCCTGAAATATACTCCTTCCTTCCTCACCTCCTTTTTGTTGTAATTCTTTCCAACAATTAATCTCTAAAGCAAGATCTGTATTCATCAAGAAACCTTTCATGATTTCCACAACCAAAAGTGATCTTTCCTTTGCCATTATCATGTTATATTTTGTATTATATGTAATAATGTGTTTATGTTCTCATTTCTTCAAAGTCCACTTGAAAATATAGACTATATTATTTTCTATTTTCTACTATGGAAAAACACAGTGCCTTGCACAGAATTGATATATTCTAAAAGTTAGATGAGCTTAATTTAATCCATTAAGATAATTAAACACTTTGTATAAGCAAAAGGAGGCAACTTTTCATCAAAATTCTTGTGAGAAACCACAAATCCCATGGTAATTTAGTAATAGGCAGCCTGACCTAGATTCAGGATAGAGAATGATTTAGATGATATCCTCAAAGAAGATCCTTATGACAGGTTTTCATCACAATGAAATTCTTTAATGGTCATTGAGTCTGAGACATAGGAGCAGTTTGTAGCACATTCTTACATACAGAACTTCCCCAGGAAAAGAGGAATATAATCATGTGATCATATGGGGAAAGTTATCCAGGACTACTGTGTCCTGCACATTTTTACTGTTTTGTCCCTAAAAAGGTCTTCTCTGGTGTCCTCTTCTCTACTGTCCTTTCCTTGCCTTCCTTTTTTCTCCTCTCCTCTCTTCTTTTCTCTTCTCCTCTCCTCTCTTTTCTCCTTTTCCATCTCTCTCGTTCTATCTCTTTTTTCCCCCCTTTCTCATTGTACCCTCATCTTGAAAGATAATCTTGATATTATACACGAGATTAGAGATTCTTTGAGAAATTCTAGAGTCTAATATTATTTCCCCTCTCAAATATTAAATACTGGAGTAACTATAGGTTATGTTTGGGAAAGTAGATCTGATTTCCTATATTTTGCTTCATATTTTGCCTTGATCGTCGCTGCTAATCTCTCAATAGTTTCATAGGATCAGCATTTGTGACTTCTATCAATACAGATGAAACCCAAAAGGGTTCATGAGCAAAGAAGTTTGGCAAAGCAGAGCTCTACAGTCATTAAAATGAAGCTATTGAAAGTATTAAGAATAAAAGCAAACCAGATAATATGAAATTCAATCATGAGAATGATAAGAGAGTAGTCATAAAGTGACAAGCTATAATGTCAATGTGAAAGCTTCTAAGAATGAAAAAAGAATAAAAGCTTATTTTATCCTAATTTTTACATTAGAGTACATAAATGTCCTTGAAGACCTTTCTAATAGGTATGACTATCTTATAAAAATATTCTGTTAGCATTCTTGTAATGAAATCTTGATGCACCAAATTATATTTCTATAGAAAACAGTATTATCAAGCAAGGTTCCATTGGTATAGGGGATAAGTAGGAATGATCTGGACAATTTAATAGGAACTACTGCTCTGAATAATAATTTATGTTGAGGTGCTAAATATAAGACCTGATATCCTTTTAAATAAATTATCTCTAGAAAGTCTTCAACAAATATTTATCAAATATCTGCACAGTATTATAATGGGACTCCTTAAAGTTGTGGGACAGGTTCTGTATCAGAAGTCTCACCTAATAGCATCAATGGAAGGAAGGCCCTATTATCTAAGATTTGCCTAATACCAAAAGACTGACTCCTTGTCCAGTAATAACACACATTGCATACTGGGAGTAGAAAAACCAATAACAACATAGCTCTCCAGGCCAACCATCCCAGGGAATCAGCATCCCAGGGGAATCTTGCAACGATGTGCCCACCTCCAGACTTAGGGGAGATGCGGGGCACAGAAGGTTACTCTTGTCAAAGCTATTTCCCAAACTGCAACAAAGCAAAATGGAGCTTAGCTGGATTACCATTACTGTGTCACAACACTAACCCTGACACAAGAGACAATAAAAAAGATGCCATCCATGATCTCAAGTAGCTTGCCATCTTAGGTATCAAAACAAGCAATATTAACAAACATAATTCATAATTTTATCAAAATGATGAATTAAGCACAGGAACATTTCTTAAAGTATAAAATAATAGGATACTGTTTCAAGTCATCAACACTAGCAAATAAATGCTCAAAATGTCAAGGAAGCTAATTTTCCTGGATATATTGGAGGAGTTAAGGGTTTTTTTAAGTAGCACATTTTTCTCAGAATTATACATTAAACACTTTACAAAAAATTCATCACTGTCAAAAAAAATGGTTAAAACAAAAATTCTTTGGGTAGAATAGAGAAGCCAATACAACTATATGTCCACCAGAAGTATAAGAAATTCAATAGCCAGTGAGAACTATACAAACATATTTTTAGAAACTGATTTAGAGTTATGTACAACCCAGATTGAATTGCTTGCCAGCTCCAGGAGGGGGAAGAGAAGGGAGAGAGAGATCCAATTTGGACTGTATAACTTCAGAAAACTTATGTGGAAATTTAATACATGTAATTGGTAACATAAAATATCTTCATAATGGAAAATGACTTAAAGAATAGAAATTTTGCCTTCCTCTTAATGTACTTGTTTAAAAAAAAAGAACCTTACCTTCTGTTTAAGAATCAATACTATTGATTGGTTCTAAGATAGAAAAGTGATAAGGTCTAGGAAAATCAAGTTAAGTGATTTGCCCAGGGTCTCATAGCTAGGAAGTATCTGAGGTCAAATTTGAACCCAGGACCTCCTGTCTTTAGGCCTCACTCTTCATTTACTGAGCCACTTAGCTGCCCCCATCCCTTAATGTATTCTTCAAATTCAATGGCCACCTTCCATTTTTCTCAAAGACTATCATAAACATTGAAATTATTTTCATTTATTTTTATTCTGTGAGATAAATACATAGAAAAGAGATAACCTGAATGTGTAAGGGGATTTTGCTTATTTCTATTGGTGTGATTCCTTTAGAGAACAGGATTTAACCAGGTATGGTGGTGCATGCACACCTATAATCCCTTCTGCTGGAGATGCTAATGTTAGTCAATCACTTGCATTCAAGGGTTATGAACTGCCATAGGACTAAAGCCAGTCATAAACCTGGCACTAAGATGGCAGGCCCCCAAGATGTCTAGAAAAGGGTAAACTGGCCAAAGTCAGAAACAGAGAAGCACAAAGCTTCCAAGAAGATCAGGGATGGAGTCAGGACTGTGAGTAGGAGGGAGAGAGAGAGAGAGAAGGGAAGAGGAGAAGAGGGAAAGGAGGGGATATGGGAGAGAAGGAAAGAGTGAGAGAGAGAAACAAGAGAAAGAGACAGAGGAGAGAGAGACTGATAGAGGCAGAAAGGAATGTTCTTCTCCATAAATTGAAAGCAAGTAGGAAATAACAGTATTTTCTCTAAATAGTCTTCAAGTTAACTTAAAGGAGCAGCAGCATCCTACTCAAGTCTCAGTGGTTGTAATCACAAAAGATCACACTGATGGTACTGTAGTCAACATGCTATTTTTATCTTGCTCTCTAGGTATGTTATTTTTTTGTTTTTAATTGTCTTTAATATTTTTTATTTTGTTAAATATTTCCCAATTACATATAAAATAATCTTAACATTCACTTTGTAAAATTTTGAATTCCAAATTCTCTTCCCCCTCCTTGATAGGTAACCATTTTGATATTGATTATACAGGTAAAGTCACACAAAACATATTTACATATTAGTCATGTTGCAAAAGAAAATGGACCAAAAAATAAGAAAAAGAAGAGTTTTTTCAAATAGTATTATCTGTACTCAGAGCTTATGAGTTCTTTCCCTGGAAGTTATGGCATTTTTCATCATGGTTCCTTTGTAATTGTCTTGGGTCATTTATTGTCTTAATCTGGATTGCTGAGTCCTTCACAATTGATCATCCTTATAATATTCTGGTTACTGTACAATAGTCTGGTTCTGCTCACTTTATTTTACATAAGTTCATATAAATCTTCTCAGGTTTTTCTGAAACCATTCTGCTTGTCATCTCTCACGGCACAATAGTATTCCATCACAATCATATGCTTTATCTTATTCAGTCATTACCCAATGGCTGTGTTTCTTCCATTTCCAATGCTTTAACACCAAAAAAAGAACTACTATAAATATTTTTGTATAAATGAGTCCATTCCCCTTTTCTTTTATCTCTCTGGGATACAGACCCAGAAGTGGTTTGTGGGTCAAAGGGTATACACAGTGTTATGACCCTTTGGGCATAGTTCTAATTAGTCTTCAGAATGGTTGCATCAGGATATTAATGTTCCAATTTTTCCACATCCTCTCCAACATTTATCATTTTTCTTTACTGTCATGATAGCCAATCTGATAGGTGTGAGGTAGTACCTCAGAAATGTTTTAATTTTCATTTCTCTAATTGATAGTGATTTCGGGCAGATTAGGAAAAGCTATTGATAGCTTCCATTTCTTCTGAAAAGTACCTGTTCACATCCTTTGTCCTTTTATCAATTGGAGAATAGCTTTTATTTAGTTCAGTTTCCTATTTTCTTAGAAGTGTGACTTTTATCAAAGAAACTTGCTGTAAAAATATTTTCCCAGTTTCCTATTTTCTTTCTAATTTTAGCTATAATCATTTTATTTGTGCAAAAGCTTTTTAACTTAATGTCATCAAAATTATCCATTTTACTTCCTGAAACCCTATCTCTTGTTTGGTCACAAACTCTTCATGTACCTAAAGATCTCATTAGTACACTTCCATGCTCCCCTAATTTACTTATGATATCATCCTTTAAGTTTAAACTACATACCCACTTTAGCCTTGTTTTGGTGTACAGTGGGAGAAGTTGGTCTATAGGTAGTTCCTGCCAAACTGCTCTCCAATTTCCCCAGCAATTCCTGTGAAACAGTGAGTTCTTTTCCCAAAAGCATGGATCTTTGGATTTATCAAACATTAGATAGGTATGACCATTTATTACTGTATAATGTGTACCTAATCCAGACTATTGATCCAATGTTCTAATTCTTGGTCAATAATAAATTGCTGTGATGATTACAGCTTTGTAAAATAGTTTGAAATCTGGTGCTGTTTCTCTAGGTGCCCTAAATTTCATAAAAGGGGATAGTATTTGTACATAATTAGAGATGAAGGAAAAAGTAAGTTGTCACTAATGTGCAAGCATTTTAGAGACGCAGAGTTATGTATGTAATGGACAAAGCACTATGAAGTCATGAGACCTGGGTTAAAATCTTGAATTAAGCACTTAATAGGTAATAATTGGCAAACCATTTACCCTTTGAGTTTCAGTTTCCTTATTTTTAAAGTACAGTAATGATACCTGTAGGACCTAGCATAGCAATTTTCTTTAAGTCTGAAATTAGATTGGGAAACTGAAGAAAAATAGAAAGAAATCTCCTCCATGTAGATAAAAACTGCACAAGAAGATAGCTAGACAAGAGCAGAGACTGATAGAATGGTGATGAGGGAAAGCCAGTGTGAACTCTGCTAAATGTATTGAAAAACAGAGTCTGGGAGAAGAACTATGCCAGAGATGCCATGGAAGTTCCCAGAAATGGTCCAGGAGCCCATCAGCACTCTGAACGGGAATGGACTACAAGCTCTCAGGCTCTCCAATCATAAGACATTTGAAGCTGTGCTATCATTGGGATTATGTGAAGATGGGATTGACTCTCCCCTTGCCTACTTTTAAATTTACTTTTAAAAACAGAAGTAGGGGAAAGACCCCACTTGTCATTGTGAAAGAAAATAGGCTAAATAATGGAAGCTACAGCAGTAGATATGAACAAGGGTGCCAATGAGGAGAAGAGGGTATTTACAGCTGGTCTAAGAACAGGATGATCTCCAACATCAAGCTAGAATCTATTAAATCTCCAACAAGAGACATAATTAACTCCTTTCTGGGTATTGTACACAAAGACAGATCTCATGGGGTTCACAGTGGCCCATCAGGAAGGAGCCTGAGACAGAAGCAGAGTTTGAGATAGAAGATTGGGGACAAATAACAGCCAACCTATTCTGATTAGTAGTAATGGCAAAGACATTAAGGCTAGAGAGAACAGGTTCAAACAACACTGACCTAACCCATCAAGAGTGCTATAAGAGAATGAACCAAGCACAAAATATGACTTTTTAAAAATATTTTTAGAGTCTTGAAGGGGCAGCTAGGTGGCTCAGTGGACTGACAGTCAGGTCTAGAGATGGGAAGTCCTGGTTTCAAATTTGGCCTCTGACAGTTCCCAATTGTGTGACACTGAGCAAATCATTTAATCCCACCCCCATTGCCTAGCCCTTGCCTCTCTTCTTTAACTAATTAATGGGGATTTTTTATTTTATTAATTTAGAATATTTTTCCATGGTTACATGATTCATGTTCTTTCCTCTCCTCTTCCCATCCCCCTTCTGTAGCCAACAAGCAATGCCACTGGGTTTTACATGTGTCATTGATCAAGACCTATTTCCATATTATTAATATTTGCTTCAAGGTGATTACTTAGGGTCTACATCCCCAATCATATCCTCATTGACCCACGTGATCAAGCAGTTGTTTTTCTTCTGTGTTTCTACTTCCACAGTTCTTTCTCTGGGTGTGAATAGCATTCTTTCTCATTAGTCCCTCAGAATTGTCCTGGATTATTGAATTGCTGCTAGTAGAGAAGTCCATTACATTCGATTGTGCCACAGCATATTTGTCTGTGTATTAGGTTCTCCTGGTTCTGCTCCTTTCACTCTGCATCAATTCCTGGAGGCCGTTCCAGTACACATGGAATTCCTCCAGTTCATTATTCCTTTGAACACAATAGTATTCCATCACCAACAGATACAATTTGTTCAGCTATTCTTCAGTTGAAGGGCATCCCCTCATTTTCTAATTTTTTGCCACCACAAAGAGTGTGGCTATAAATATTTTTGTACAAGTCTTTTTCCTTATTATCTCCTTGGGGTATAAACCCAGGAGTGGTATGGCTGAATCAAAAGGCAGACAGTCTTTTAAAGCCCTTTGAGCATAGTTCCAAATTGCCATCCAGAATGGTTGGATCAATTCACAACCCCACCAGCAATGCATTAATGTCCCAATTTTGTCACATCCCCTCCAACATTTATTATTTTCCTTTGCTGTTATTTTAGCCAATCTGCTAGGTGTGAGGTAAAACCTCAGAGTTGTTTTGATTTGCATCTCTCTAATTATAAGAGATTTAGAACACTTTTTCATGTGCTTCTTGATAGTTTTGATTTCTTTATCTGAAAATTGTCTATCATGTCCCTTGCCCATTTATCAATTGGGGAATCTCTTGTCCCTTATTCTGCCTTGGAACCAATGCACAGTATTGATTCTAAGGTAAGGGTTTTTTTAAGTCTGGAAATATGAGTAAATAGAAGAAAACACAGGACCAAATAAAGAAATATTATGGGTTAAGATACACAAAAGGTAACACTGGAAGAGAATAATACCCAAATAACTATAAGCAGAAATTCAGAGTGGGGAAATGGTTTAACAAGGAGTACAAGGATGGCTGAAACAAATCAAGAAAAGGATAAAAACTAAATTGCACATCAGAATGAAAAATTGGAAATGGAAATAAACAACTTAGGGCAGAAGGAAGGAAATATTAGTCAAGTAGTTGACTCTGAAAAAATAAGATTTAGCAAATGAGCTCAATGACTTCATGAGACAATAAAAAATTGAAAAGAAAATATAATGTATCTATCATTAAAAACAACTGAACAGGAAAAGTTTCCTGTTCCAAGATGATAATCTTTGATATATATTTTTGCAAGCTAAAAGTTGAAAAGTTGCTCTTTCTCCCCATAATCCTAACAATTACAATCTACTTCAAGTTTATTCCCTGATGCAAAAGTCCATCCTTTCAACCCTAATATCCTTCTGGTGATGTTACATGGTTCAGAATTACAAAATACCACCATTTCCAAAGAATCAAAATTACAAGTGATCCAAGGGCACCAGAATACTTACAATAGAATGGGACACAAATAAGTTACAGTAAATACCAATGATGATTGATGGTATAAAGTGATATAAAAAGTATTATCAAATTCTTGTAAATAGTTAGAGCAAGTGATAACGTGAAAATTCTAAATATTGCAATAGTTATTAAATAATAAAAGATTGGGAGGAAGTTTCCAGCATATTGGCTAGAACCCAAAGATTGCTGAAAGGATACAAATAAGAATTACACAAAAGGGGAAAGCATGGATAAGTTAAGATCTGTACCAAAAAATAGAATATTGAACTGAGTAAGATGATGAATATATAAATGTATTGATGTATTTATATTAGATCTATATTGTAGCTCAAGTAATGATTTTTAAGTCAGCATGAGTTCTAGTCATACATATGTGACATTGTTGCAAAAGTAATATCACAGCATAAGAAATCTTATATACTGAAATTAGAAATGTTTGTATTAGATAGCACATACACATGCCTGAAGTAGTATGGAAAAAGTATAGTAAAGAGGACTAACTTTGGAGCCTAAGGACTTGGATTCAAATTGCAACCATTTAGTACCTATGTGACCATAGGCAAGTTACTTATCCTTCATAGCTTTCAGTTTCATGTTTTGTAAAAATCAGGATGTTGGAGTAGGCATACCAGATTAAATGAGATAATGTATGCAATTCATTCAGCAAATCTTAAAGTGCTATGTAAATGCTAGTTTTTATCATCATTATCATAATTGGTTTTCTTTTTTTTAAAACCTTACCTTTTGTCTTAGAATCAATACTATGTATTGATTCCAAGGCAGAAGAGCAGTAAGGGCTAGGCAATGGGGGTTAAGTGACTTGCCCAGGGTCACACTGCTAGGAAGTGTCTGAGGCCAGATTTGAACCCAGGACTTCCCCTCTGTAGGCCTGACTTTCAATCCATTGAGCCACACAGCTGCCCCCATAATTGTTGTTGTTGACTTAGGCTCCTTTTTGCTCTAGGTCTGCCATCCAATGCCATATAATAATAATGATAAACAAAACTAAACAATAGCATCTACTTCACAGGATTATTTTGAGGATGAGCTGAAAAATAGAGACCTAAAATTTTGCAAGCCTAGAATTCCTACATAAATATTGACTATGTACATAATACGTATATGTACATATATATGGAGAGAGAGAAACTTTCACTTGGTTATTATAATCCTGAATTTTGTCTCTTTCTGGGAGAAGGTCCCTGCCATATAGTGCTAAGAATATATATGAATGATAATGGACCTTCTCCAAAGCCATGTAAGCCTCAGTCTTCCACACATGTACTGTATATGATACCTTGCAAGGCCAACCACAGGCTAGGTTGTTCAGAGACTCCCTCCTCCAAGTCAAAGATTTTGAAGTGAAAGGCAACAATAATATCCCATAAACAAGGTCTGAACACATCATGATTTATGTTGGTGTTAGGAGACTCAGAACTGGGGGGAAAAGGTGTTGCTAGGCAACTATAACAAACACAAACAACAGAAGCAATTATATCTCACTCTAATTTGGACAGGTCAGGTATGGAATACCTAACTGAGGTATAGCTGAAGAAGAGTAATACTGAAGATATAAACAGGTGTATTACTTTATTTCACATTGAGAAGAGCCCAATGTTCTCCCTGCTGTGAAAATGTCAGAAGGGGGGATGACTAACTCACCAGGTACAAGCTGAGAAAATGCCTCCTTCCTCCATTATGGTGCAATCCCCACTTTCAACCCCCAACACTTTGTGCTCGAGAGATACTATGGGTGATCAAGTGAAGTATAAGGAAATGTCCTTGACCTCAAGAAGTTAATAATTTAGTGAGTGACATTACAGGATAGATTATTAAGTATATGACTTATGAAGGTCTAAAAAGGGAAGCAATAATCACTCTAAGTTCTGTAAAATTGACCTCATTTCTTTGTTTGATAGAGTTCCCAGATTACTGGATCTGGGAAATGACACAGACATGCTGTGGATTTTAGCTAAACAGTTAATATCTCTCAGAAAGCCTTGAACAATAAAATGAAGAAATAGATACTAGGTGATAGCAAAGTTAGATTTGGTCTCTAAACAGCTGAAAACAAAAAGTATTTATTAATGACAACCTAAAAGTATCTGAAATGGGATGCTACCAATTTGTTTGCTTATTCCTCTACTTTTCTATATCTTTGTCAGTGACTTGGAGGAACACACAGGTAGCATACTTAAAAAATTCATGGTTGAAGTCTAGTTAAGAGTTAAATTAAGCCAATAACTTTATAGGAGGCAATCAGGATCCAAATAAATTACAACAGGTTAAAATGTTAAATTTAACATGGATTTAATTAAATTCATCAAACAATTATTAAGTCTATACTCTGTCAAAGTATTGTGTTTGGCACTGGTGAATCAATGATAAAAAAGTTACGCAGTCCTTGACCTTGAAGAGCTTAACATTAATAGATACATATGGAATTATCTACTTAAACTTTTACAACTGCACAAATAAAGGATGGGAGAGATATAGTTTAATAGTTTTACACTCAACTTCTGATTAATTATTCCTGAAACCCTGCATGTTTGATCCTGGGCACCATATTTTAAGAGAGTACATTGATAAAATAGAGGACAGCTAAGTGGCACAGTAGATAGGGCACTTAGCTTGGAATCTTCCTGAACTCTTCCTGAGTTCAAACCTGGCTTCAGATGCTTACTAGCTATGTGACCCTTATCAAATCACTTAACCCTTATATGTCCCTCATATGAAAATGAGTTGGAGAAGAAAGTGACAGATTTCTCCAATATCTTTTCCAAAAAAATCTCAAATGGGGATATGAAGAGTTGGACACGTCTGGAAAAGACTGAAAACTGATAAAAAACAGAGCATCGCTATCTGTAGAAAGGCAACCAGGCTAGTGGTGGAACTTAAAACCATATCCTACAAGAAAAAGATGAAGGAACCTGGTATGTCAGAAAATGGGGACAGGGGAGGCATGGAGATAAGGTAGGATAAGAAATCTATCTTCAAATATTCAGAGGGTTATAACCTGGAAGAGAGATTAGATTTAACTTGAATGTATACATCAGGGAGAACTAAAGTCAGTGGGTAGAAAATATAGAGATGCAGATTTTGGCTAAAAATAAGGAATGATTTTCTAACAATTAAGACAGTCCAGCAATGAAATCATTAGCATTATAAGGTAGAGATTTCCCAAAATATTGATCATGCTCAAAGAGAGACCTGCCAAAAATGTTAAGAATGCTAAGTGTGGAGCACTGAGTTCAAATCTATGTTTTGCCACTTAATACTTATGTAACCTAGGGCAAGTCACCTAATGTTTCTGGGTTTCATTTCTTTATCCATAAAATGAGATGATACATCCTTCCTAGCTCTAAATCTGTGGTGATATTATGCTATCTTAAGGTAGGATGGGGATACAATTGGTGCATTGGGTAGGAGGTCCAATTACATGATCTTTCAAGTTGTCTCAGACTTCAGAATGTTAGAGCTGGAAAGAACTTTAGGGGTGATCTATTACATCCCATTCTTTTTATACATGGTTAACGAGGATTCAGTGAGGTGAAGTGACAAGCCCCAAATCTCACTGGTATTAAGTGGCAGAGTCAGGACTTGAAACCAGGTCTTCTGACTTCAAAGCCAATAATTCAGGAGTGTGCTGGTAAATGTTTAGTAACTGGACCTCTGGGGAAAAGATGCATGCATGACACACTTTAAACTTAATTTATATTATTATTTTCTCCTCCACTTTCTTAAATCTAGACAATATATCTATCCATGATTTGTAGTGTTTACTGATTTCTGAGGTGAAATGAAAATTGACCTCTGCAATTTCACTCTGAAAAATGTGTCAATTAGCTGTCTTTAAAAAAGAAAATAAAAGGGCCTTACCTTCCTTGGAAGGGCCAGACAATGGGGGTTAGGTGATTTGCCAGGGTCACATAGCTAGGAAGTGTCTGAGACTATATTTGAACCCAGGATCTCCTGTCTCTAGGTCTGACTCTCAATCCACTGTTAGCTAGCTGCCTCAAACAATTAACTTTCTCAAGCTGGTATAAGCTAGCTCCAGTATACTCTAAGGCCTCTTCCCTCCAGGGATAAATTTTATAATTACATACTGTGTTTTCAACTAGAAACATTAAATGAAATTAAACGTATAAATTATATCCCAAGATACAAAAGAACAGTATAACAATAGGCAATAATTGCCAGAAGTATTCAAAGAATAGGTGTTCACTTTGGGTTGGAATGGTCAGGAAAGGTTTTACAATGGTGATGGAATTTTAGCTGTGTCTTTATTGATGGTTAAGATTAGAGATATTGGGGGTAAAAAGTCAGTAACTATTGCTACAGATCAGTCATTAGGTGCTAAGGGCTTGATCTAGATTAGAGGCAATGGGAATGTAAGGACAAGGATGGAGAGAGATAAGTGAGAAAAAAAATTGGTAGAATTTGGTGACTAACTGAATATTGTAGGTGAGGTGGAGGAAGATTGAGGTTGGAAGAATGAAGTTCAGGACAGGTCAGAATCAAGCAGAAGTCATAGTAGAAAGTGAGAGTGTTTGAGGTTTCTAAGTAAGGGAAGAATAGAGAGGCTTCTAAGCTTCCCTAATACTATATCTTGTTTTTGTTTGGTTATTTCATTTATATATAAACATGCTCTTCCCAACTAAAACATAGCATCTTAAGAACAAGAGAACTTCCCTAGAGGAAACTGAGTCAAAGAGTTGTGGTTTGCCCTCCAAATCACTGAGTTAGTAAACACATGAATCAAATATTCTTGCCAAAGATACAAGAGGGGTTTGCCATTTCCTTCTCCAGTTCTTTTTACAGATGAGGAAACTGAGGCACCTGGGTCAAGTGACTTGCCCAGGGTCACACAGGTTATGTTTGAGGCTAGATTTGAACTCTGGAAGATGTCTTCCTAACTCCAGGCATGGCTTTCTATCTACTGTACCATTTACCTGCTCTTCCTTTATTTAAGAGACATTTCAAAAGCTTTTTAAAGTAAACCAGCACTAAAAAAGACCCTGACATCTACTTAGGTATGATAGATGCAAAGTAACTACATATAAAGTGTCTTTTAAAATGAAAACATTAATATTTAAAGAATTCATCAGCTGGCTAGAAAAGATCACAACATCCTTGACACACCAGGATAGCTAAGTTGTCTGGTTTAGCCTGTGATCTCTCTTGGCATTTAAACATGCCAGTCAACTGAGACACTGCAGGTTATGTGTCTACAACCAAGAACAAGAAAGAAGACTGTAAACTCCTTCGTGGATATAACTAGATTCTGTATCAGTAGTCATATGTATTATTCATCACTTACTATATGCCCACACCAAGATACAGTATGTTTTAGAAATATTGAGAGAAATGCAAAGTTGTCATTTCTGTCATAAACAAATATGTTATGCTTATATATTATATCAGGCTTTACAAACTGATTTCATGTGAACTGGCTCATCAGAACCTTTAGCATCCCTGAGGGATAAACAGGACAGGCATTATTATCCCCATTTTACAGATACTACTAATAATAATTTGTGGTGATGTGTATACATGGCTTCAAGGTATGCAAAGCACTTTCCATACATTATTTCATTTGCTCATGACCACAACTCTCTAAGGTTTTTCTCATCTCTAAAATGGGGATAATACCTGTAGTACTTACCTCATCATTATATTCTCCCGGGGAGGTAAGTACTACAGGTATTATTATCCCCATTTTACAGATGAGGAAACTGAGGCACTGAGATTTTAAGTGACTTGCCCATGGTCACACAGCTAGGAAGTGTCAGAGGTGGGATTCAAACCCAGGTCTCTCCTGACTCCGAGTCCAGCACTCTATCCACTACACCACGCTGCCTCTCAGGAAGCTTAGGCAGACAGTGGTGAACTGACTTGCCCAAAATCACATCCTGCGTTATTACCGGCACTGGTGCTAGAACCCTGGTCTCCAGCTTTATATACAGTCTATTGCTCTTTTCAATATACCCCAAAGAGAAACTCTTTAACATTGTTTAAGTAATTAAACACTGAGGGTTTCTTTTAACTTGCAGGTTTTTAGCCATTGTGACTGATGACAGATTAGTTAATAATAGCTCTATATTTTAAAAATCAAATTTCAAACAGTTTCAGTAGGACAGAAACATTACGAAAAGAACCAGCTCAAAAATATACCAGTTAAGTGCTGACTTTTCTATATGATTTTATCATAGGGAAATGCTGGCTAAAAGGTTTCCGGTGAATTATTAGCCTTCATAAACATGCAAAGAGATCGTATATTAAACCTTAGGACAAATAGGAAAATAACGTTTATTATTTTAGAAAATATTTCATTAGAAAGCATTCATAGTTAAATAATTTATAGATGTATTAAGTATAGGAGTCTGGTTTTCTATATTTATAACCATTTTTCATAAACAAATTTAGACTACTCACCATATTAACAGACTATTCATTTTAAAATGCTCCTAATTCCAGGAAATCATTTTGTATGATTTAAATGTCATTGAAATTTTCTTAACATTTATATTGCATACAACTTCTCTGATATTCGTACATATTGTTTTAGGTATATAAATAGTGGCACCTCTTGCCAAAAATCTTGCTAGTACACGGCAAATGAAAGTAAGACTTTTCCTAACTGTTTGTCAGCTATATTAAATCTATTTTTAAAAACCGGCATTCATTTTTCTCTAAACTGCTTAAATATTCTACAAACTTCTATCATTTTGAGACAAACAACATATAAGTCAGATTTCTAATTGGTTACAAACCTGATCATTATAAAGGTTTCAATATGGCAGAGCGCAATATTTCACAGAACCTATAAATAGAGATGTTATGCAGATAGCAGCATGACATTGAAATATTCTCCACCAGCACCATCTCAAACTCTAAAATTCAAAATGGTTTGCTGTGTTTATTCCTTACTCAGATTTTAATTCTGAGCACAGTTCAGATGCAGCACCTTTTAATCAGGGTAATAAACTATGATGTCTTACATACTGTGTAATGTTTACTGTTAAATCTACAATCTGGTCAAACACAAAATTATCTTGTCATACCCTGGGAAAATTATACCCCCACCCCCAATACACACACAGAATCCTTCTTAATGGAACTCTACTTAGAAGTTAAAATGATATGGTTGTTTGCCTGTTTATCTGGGGAATGGAAGGGTGTCTTTTCCAGATGGCCAAAAAAATCCCAAAACAAACAAACAAAAAAAAAACCAAAGTAGTCAGGCTGCCTCCTGACCTAGCTAAGGCACAGACCTTGAGCAGAGAACTATGAATAAATATCCCAAGGTGTTTGAAATTTTCAACTGGGCCCCATAGAACAAGAAAAGAAGCACAATGCTGCCTTTATCTTTTACCCCAAACCATAAGTAAGTTATTTAAAAAAAAAATACACCCTCCCCATAATAACCCAGACTACCTAGCAAATATCAGATTTTTCTCCCACTACCTTCCTGCAATAACAGAAGTGTAATTCCCCCAAAGAGGCAGCTAGTGAAGGACAGAGAGGGGCTACATAGAGGATTTGGGGGGTTAGGGGAATTTAAAGGTAACCACATTTTATTTTCCTGCACCACGTGTATTATTACTCCACCGGGGTAGGTGAGAGTATCTCTCCTAGCATCCATCCTCTAGGGGAGATGCTGGGCCCCAGCCCCTCCCCTTGCACTCCCCCAATTCCTCCCCTGACATCCCCTCTTCTTCCTGGGCATCTTGCAGGCTCTCTGCTCTTCATCTCCAAAGAAGCAGGTGCTGGGGCTGGTGTGGAAGGCGCGGGATATAGAGATGCCCAGCGCCGCAATGCAACCAATAGTTCCTTGCTGCAGAGCGAACAGCCCGGGATGGAGAGGGGAGGTGGGGGCGGGGGAGATGTTAGGGGAAACGGGGCGTTGGGGGGTGGGAAGAGTTCTTGTGATACCTTTTATCCAGGCAGGCGATCCACTCTGCGGAGGAGGAAGAATGGGCAGCGTGCGCAGCGACCATGTTGGGCTGTCAGAGGGAGCCAGCCAGCCACCTCCCTTGTGTCTCGGTTCCTTTCCCTCTCCAGCTGGCTTTTCTCTCTACCCCCTGCACCACCACCACCACCACCACCACCACCTCCTTCCTCTCGCTTAGAGAGCAGCAAGCAATAGGTTCCTTTACATCCCCCTCCCTTCCTCCCCCCCCCCCCCCCCCCCAGTTCCTCCCTCTCAGCCTGGTTCCTGCGGCCTTCAGGGAGAGGAGGGGGAGATAGCCGGGTGGGGGCTGGCGGAGCGGGAGCAGCTCAGCTGGCTGGCTTCGAAACCCCCGCCCTGGCTCCCTGGACTCCCGGACTGGGGCTGAGCAGCAGTGGGAGGTGGCGGCTGCAGAGCAGACCGCACTGCGGGTCCCAGGTGTATCTCCTCGCCTGGAGAAGGCAGGGAGTGAGGAGCTCCGCAGTCCCCCCCGGGTAGGTGGCTGCTGTGCGACAGGTGGCTGGGGCCGGGGGAGCTGGCTCACTCCCTAGCTCGCTCGCTCTTCTCCCACCTGGCTCTCACTGGCGCCAGCCCGGCCCGCAGCTCGGTGCAATGGTTTGAGGGGGATGTGGGAGGGGAGGCGAGGGGGGTGGGGGGAGAGAGCGATGTGTTGTCAGTGTCATTATTTTTCATACGGCATCTGCCACTAAAATGGCTGCTGCCTCTGTGTTTCCTTAGAAACCGATTAGTCTTCCTCAGCAGCTGTCAAAACTTGCAGGCGTTTCCTCCTCACCTTTCTTTCATTTCTCTCCTCTGGAAAAGGTGGAGAAAAGAGGGGAGGGGACAGGGAAGAGTCTCCACTAGAACAGCTCCAATGGCAACAAGTTCCCTGTCAGCTGGGTCCTGGAAAGACACCAATTAGAGGGCATGGGGGAGAAATAGGATGAATTGCTTGGTATTTTAGGTACAGACCAAGGCCTAATCCCCAAAGTTAGAGCCTGGAAGAGTGATCAGTGAAACTGGAGGAAGAAGGGGAAAAAATGGATTTTGCTGCCTCATTTGACTGGGGAAAACCTTGAATTCAGATGAAGTAGCACAAAGTTCTCCTGGAGAAGTAAAGAGGAGGGCTACCATCACAACCAAGGTGTGGGTAGTTCTGTTTAAAAAACAAAACAAAAAAAAAAAAAACTGCTCTGAAGATAACTATACCTGCCTGCCTACTTCCAGCTCCTACTCCCTCATCTGTAAACCAAACCAAAAAGCTAACCAATAATCTAGTGGACTGTGTCCTGAAGGCTTGTTCATTTTAGCAGCCCCCAAACAATGAACAATGTAGAAATTATCTAGTCAGGTGCCACCAGAGGGGGGGAAAAACCCATTCTCTGACTTGTTCAGGAAATCCAAGACTGAACAAATCATTTGGTTATCATTATGGCTCTGGGAATGAGTTACTCAAATAATAGTTTAGAGAGGGGGCAACTAGTTGGTTCAGTGGATTGAGAGCCAGACCTAGAGATAAGAAGGTCCTGGGTTCAGATCTGACCTCAGACATTTCCTAGGCAAGTCACTTAACCTCTGTTTTCTAACCCTTACTACTCTTCTGCCTTGGAACTAACAGATAATATTGATTCTAAAATAGAAGTTAAGAGATTAAAAAATAGTTTCAGGAACAGGAATCATAGCTACTGTCTCTCTTCTCTTGAGGAAACAAAGAGAGGATGCACTTAGAATGTTTTTACACAAAATTAGTGGAATATTAAAGCACTCCAAAGAATATTGTTTGTCATCAAGCCACCATGTCTCAGGATATGATCACAAGACTACAAAGTGGACTTTCCTATTCATAATTTGCCCCTTTGACTCCTGTTGAACTTTTTCTGTTAAATTCTCCAAGTTTTTCAAGATAATAATGGAGATCACTGACAACATTATGGCCTAGAAATTATTGTGCCAAAGTATTTGCATTTGTCACTTTTTTTACATGACAAATATAAGGGAAAAAAATTGACTCATATCTTATTTTACAAAGCCTGGTTTATCTATTATTCTAAAGGTTTGTGAAAATACAGAGAAGACTGCCCAGGATGCCTACCACAAAAGATATGGTGTTAATGAAAGTCACAAGAAGAACAGCCCTCTCCTTAATTATAAGCATAACTGGTGTCAGTATTTCCTATCATTACCTATATAAAAGAGGAATACATTCAGCCTGAGGTAAATTAAGGGGTGGAAAAGCAGAATGTTTTGTGAAGGTGAGTGTGTGTGTGTGTGCGTGTGTTGTGTGTACAAGTGCACATGCTTACTTGGACATGAGAACAGTATATCTCCAGCTTACTGAAGATTAGGATAATCATATACACCACTCTTAGTTTTGCTGGTTCACTCTACTTAGAGTGTTGATATTAAGGGTTTATCCCCAAAAATTACTTCTGAGATAATAAAGTCAAAACACCATATTCACAGACTCTCAGAGTTGGTATCAATATCAGAAGCCATAAAGTCCATCTCATACATGAACAAGAATCTCCTCTTAATTCCACGGTCATCTCCCTTTGTTTCAACACTTTCCTATGTAGGAGACCCACTCTCACTGAAGGTAATCTATTGGATTTTCATTTAGCTATAAACATTAAGAAATTTTTCTTTACTATCAACTGTAAATCTGCCTCTTTGTAACTTCCCCTCACTCTTGCTCTTAATTCAGCCCTCTGGAATTAGAGCATGTCTAATACCTTTTCATATGACAAATGGAAATATTTAAAGATAGGCATCATACTTAAGTCTTCTCTTTCAATAAACATACTCAGTTTATTAAATGGCTCTGCACATGGCCTGAAGGAACTTCCTGGCACTATTCTAAGGCTACCCTTCTCTGGATGTTCTCTAACTTAAGTCAAATAAGTAGTTTGTGGCATGCTTCAGAAAGGAAATATGGAACACCAGATTGATCTTGCAGGATCTGGCCACTTTCACTTCATAGATAGATTTGAGTCATGAATGATAATGAAGGTTTCTTCCTAAATGTGGTAATAATGAGTGAACATATAGATGTAGTCAAACCATGACCATGATTTGTGGTACAGACCTCTTCTAGTCTTGGATGATTTCCATCCATACAGTCTAAGTTCACATTTTATTTGGGGGGAGGGGGGTAGAAGGGAGGGAGGAGCAATTTATTTGCCATATAACACCATTGACTCATCTTGTACTAGCAATTCACTAAAGTTCCCAGCTATTCTTACAGATAAATTACTTCCTAGCCTTATCCCACTCATGTTATATTTATCAAATTGATTTAAGAAATCATGTAATGTTTTCAATAATTCCACACTACTCTTTGCTACCAAAAAAAGATCTTTTAACACTGATATTTTCCCCATGATGCTTATGAATGCAAATCATGGAGCACTATCATTTCAAAAGCAAAACTGCATCAGACCCAAAAGCCAATGGAAAGATACAACATAGGCGTTAAGCAGGTTGCATGACGATTTGTGTATACTTATGAGAGAAATAAGATTACTGGCATAGAGATAGAAGGGACCTTAGAAGTCATTGATTCCAAACCTTTTATTTTACAGATGAGGAAACTGAAGCCCAGAGAGTTTGATGAGCTTCTCAATGTCAGAAAGACAGTAGTAAATAGCAGAATCATATACCTAGTCCCCTGACTCCAAATCTGGAATTTTGATCTATTAAACAAACAAGTTTATAAGTGATTATATAAAGTTAGTCTTACAATGGACCTTGGAACATAGAATATTACATCTGAGAAAGGTCTTAGAACATAAACAAAATCTGTTAAAGTTAGAAGAATCCAAGAACAGAGGAAATCCAAACCAAAACAACCTGGAGACCATTTAATTCCATCCCTTCATTCCACAGACAGAGACATTGAGGCTCAAATCAGGGAAGGGTTATGGTCAAAGTCACAAAAGTAGTGACTAGAATCAAGACAAAAACCATTTCTCCTAACTCCCAGTTGTGCCCTTTTCCTAACTAACCAATCTGTCTCAACTCAGATGGAGTCACATCTGAATATTCAATTACTCAATGAGTATTAAATAAGCATTTCCTTATTAAAAGGTATTACTCCCTGAGTTTAGAGTTATCTGTACCAGGTAGTAGGGATACAATGGCAAAAATGATATAGTCCCTGACCTCAAGGACCTTCTTACATACTATTAAAGAAGACTATGTAGACATGAATTAGTACAAAATAAGTACTAAGCAATTTAGGGGAAAAGAGTGTCATGAATCAAGAAAGACCTCATGTAGAAGGCAGTGTTTGAGCTGATCATTGATTGAACTACACTTGGTAGGAATGAATTCTGAGCACAAAGAACAAAGACATTAGGCTAAAATAACAACAACAAAAAACTAAAATGGACCCCTCTCCCTGCTAACAAGCAGTTTTCTAGAGACCTTCAGTGGCTTACTTCAAAAAGGCATCTAATGGCTGAATTATAGACTCTCAGGCAGTGTGGTAGTCTAATGGGAGAAACATTTGAAGCTGGAGACATCTTTTAGCTTTTATTAAGCAGGTGGCAAAACTGGAATTATAGACTTAAAGACAGTAGGAAATTTAGAGACCATGTGGTCTAACTGCTTCATTTTATACTTAAGGAAGCTGAGACCCAGAAAGGTTGTGACTAACCCAAGGTGGTATAGGTAAAACAAATAGCTAAGATTGTATGAATCTCAATTATCTATTGTGGTATTGGAAATTTGGGAGTCCTTGAACTAATTTTGAGGTCTCTGATCTAAAGCTCCTGTGGAAGTTTAGGGGTCTTTCAAACTACATTTCCCATGAGCCCTGGCTTGCATAATCACATGGACAGGAAGCGTAATAATGCAGAGAGAAGAATAAAAAGGAACCAACCCCAACCGTAATCTTTCCCATTTTCCCGTTTTAACACTATTCTAAGCCATAACAGGTTTCCTGGAATCCACCTTTGGTTAACCACCAGATATTTGCATTACAACAGAGAAGAAGGGTAGCTAGGATGGATGGCAATGGATAGAATGCCAGGGCTGACGTCAGAAAGCCTCATCTTCATGGATTTGAATCTGGCTTCAGACAAATACTAGCTATATGTCTCTAGGAAAGTCACTTAACCTTCATTTTCCACATCCACAAAATGATCTGGAGAAGAAAATGGCAAATTGTTCCATTTTTGCCACGACATCCCCAAATGAGGTTTTTAAGAATTGGACGTGACTGAAACAACTGCACAACAACAATAGCAAAGGGTAGTATAGTAAAAAAAAAAAAAGAACTTGGAATTAGAAGACCTGAGTTCTATCCACTAAATATCTTAGGAATTCAAGTCACCTTTCTCCTTCCACCAATCAAACCCCATTCCTCTGCTATAAAATGCATATAATATCACTAGGTAATACTGTGAATAGAAAGTATTGGGCTTGTAGTTCAAATTCAACCTCAGAAACTGGCTATATAACTAGGACAAGTAAGTCACTTAACCTTGCTTCAACTGAAAAATGAAAAGAATAATAGCAACAGGAGTGTTGTGTAGCCCAAATGAACTAATATTTATTAAAGCACTTTGCAAACCTTAATACATAAATGTTTGCTTACATAAACTATATAAATATTAATATATTAATATACAAATAAATTCTAGTTATCAAAATGATGATTACTCCTGATGTCAAAGGGTTACCAAGAGGAAAATACTCTGGAAACTAAAAAATATTATGTAATTACAAGCTATTATCATTATCCATCTCATTTTTCTAATCCTTTTTTTTTTGGAAATTAAATATTTCACTTAGTCTGGTAATCTAGTGGGAGAAACATTTGTGGCTAGAGCCACTATTCAGCTTTTATTAGGCAGATGGCATAACTAGCTAGAAAATATCCTCAAACAATTCAGCACTCTGATATCATTCTTTTATATTTAATGTTTTATGGAATGATTCAAGGGTCAATAAATTATTTTTAAGTAATAAAATTACTGGGATATAAACTCATTGAGTCTTTGGGATCATTAAAAGCATCCTCAAGACAATTCCAGGAACAGCCAGGATGATAGTGACAATAGGTACCTCATACTGTTCCCACATGATTTGGAATTTTTTCTGGAAGATCTCTATACAGAGTATCCCTAAAGTCCTATTTCAGTTTCTAACTTTAGTAGTTTGAAGCTGTGCTAAGACTTTTGGGACACTCTATATTTTGAAAGTTTTTCCTTCCAGAGAAAAGTATACAAGTCAATTGGAATCAAGACAGTCAAGTGAGAAGAAGCAGTTTTATCTAATTTTCTAGTGTCCTTCTGCCACAACAATGCAGAAAATATGTTAATCATGTTAATCTAAATTCTGAACAGGAAAGTCAAGAAAAAGTTGTTGAGTCATTTTCCCAATCAAAGGTGGCATAGGGAGACTGATAAAAAGGTCTATGAACACTGGGCTTGGAGTCTGTCAAGGAGCAAGTTTGGTAGTAGTAGCAGCAGGGAATATTCCAGTGTTCAGGGACAGAAACAAGGTCAAGGCAGAGTAGTAGGGCAAGAAAATATCCCCAGAAATCTCTGAACTTGCTTTGAGTTTAGGAAAAGGTGCCGTAACTCTGTCAGCCATTACCCAGTTCCAGGTTCAGGTTTGAAAGGAAATATAGAGAACACAGGCCCTAACTGTATACCAAGCAACAAACAAATTCTGGAAATGTATCTGTGAGACTCTAAGCCAAAGAGCAGAAGAGCAACTCAGTCCTTGTCTTTATCCTAGTGCATAAGTAGAATAACAAGGGCAGAAATCTGAGACCAAAGGGGACACACTAGTTCAGTCAGCCTGAACTTGCAGAATCACCCAATAGGCCAATAGTGACTGACTCCATCAATTCTCAACCACATTAAAGTCAACAAACCAAAAAAGGGGCAGGAGCTTGGCACTCATGCCAAAAAGGCAATGAATACAACCCTCCTCAGATTACAACTTTGGGAGTACTGAGAATTTGAAGGTCCCTAAAATGAACTTTACACATGATCTTAGCCAAAAGGCCGAGAAGCGATCCTAAAATGAACTTTAAATGCAGAAGATTGATGTTGTTAAGGAATAAAAGGGAAATGATATGTTATAGAGAAATGGGAATATAGGAAGTTAAGGAATGAATGGAGAATATAAGGAAGGGCTGCTGATCAATCAAGCTAATCACAGAGGCTAGATACTTGATGGTACTGGGGGTATAAGCTGGATCCTTCAGGCAGGGAGGCTATTTCTACAATATAAGCTGAATTGGGTCAGCCAGAAGTGATATGGGTCTGGCTGAAGGGTTTATTCAACCTCCTGCTGTTATTTCTAAGCTCCCTCGAGGGAGGAGTCAAGACACCCCTCCCTGCCAGTGCAGACTGAAACCTTGAAGGTTTTGAATGCCTGGATTTGCCCTCAAGAAATAAAGAAAAGTTACTCCTTTCCTTCTTCAGCCTTTGCCCTACTAGTGGGTACAATGATTCTCCAGAAACTCTTTGTATAAAATCAAAGGGATTTATTATTGCCAAGGGTAAACTGAGGGGAAAGGGGATTAGGGTTTGATAACTGCTACTAAGGGAGAAGCTGATGCTGGGGGAGGGGTCACTGAAGAGGGGATCAGACAGAGGGAGCCAGCTCCCTCAGCCAAAGGTAATTTCCCTGCCCTGATGTAAAGGTTCAGCAGATTGTTAGATGAAGTGATGATTTGGTTTAGGTTATTCCTGCCTATCTATAAAGCTAACTCCCACAATTTCCACCCACTAAATCACCCTTCCTCCCAGGGCCCAATAGGGAAATCCAGGGAACAGCAGGATGTCAATGGAGAGGTCAAGGGAGAGGTCCAGGGTTAACATTCTATCCCTTCTAACTGCCGGGGCTGCTACAGTTGGTTTGCAAAAGCAAGAGCTTTTGCTGCAACCCTGCATTACAATGTAAAAGGATAGAAATGCTGGCAACATCCCCCCTTCCCCATGGAAGTGGTAAGAGCCCAGCACTAACATAAAATTCAAATTCAAGAAAAGGTTGGAAAAATGAAAAAAAAAAACAAAATAACCCCCCTGCCAGAAAGAGTTACTACAGTGAGAGGGGAGCTTAAGACACAAAAAGAAGACACAAGCAAAGCATCAAGGAAAATGCAGATTAGATAGAAGCCTAACTAGAAGAATTTTTAAAAGTTTTTTAAAAAGCAAGAAATATTTTAAAACTCAAATAAAATCTTTTTTTTGGAAGAAAGATATAAAAAGAGAATTAGCTTCTATGATAAAAGAGGTACAAATTCTTGCTGAAGAAAATAACTACTTGAAAGTGAGAATTGTCCAAATGGAAACTAAAGACGTAATGAAATATCAAGAAATAAAAAAAACAAGGACAAAAAACTGAAAAAATAGAATAAAATATTAAATCTCATAGAAAAAAAATGACCTAGAAAACTGGTCAAGAAGGCACAATTTAATGATCATTGACTATCTGAAAGTCAAGAACAAAAAAAAAAGAGTCCAGGTAGTGTATTTCAAAAAAAATCATAAAAGAAAACTACCTAGATACCTTAGAAACAGAAGTTAAAGTAGAAATTGAAAGAATCTATTGGCCACCTCCTAAAAGAAACACTAAAATAAAAACTCCCAAGATATTATTACACACACACACACACACACACACACACACACACACACACACATATATATATATATATATATATATATATATATAGAGAGAGAGAGAGAGAGAGAGAGAGAGAGAGACAGAGAGACAGAGAGACAGAGAGACAGAGAGACAGAGAGACAGAGAGAGACAGAGAGACAGAGAGACAGAGACAGACAGAGACAGAGACAGAGACAGAGACAGAGAATATAGAGCTCTCAAGTTAAGGGGAAAAATACTTCAAGCATCTAAAAATAAAGAAATCAAATGCTGTGGTGCCATAGTCATGATCACACAAGATTTAGTAGCCATTATTAGAAAGGAATAGATAGCTCAGAATATATTCCAGAAGGCAAAGGATCCAGTCTTACAATCAAGAATAACTTAACCAGCAAAGCTGAATATCATCCTACTGGGACTGTGGAAGGGTTGGGGTGGAAGCAGAGAGGAAATGGACTTTTAATGAAATAGAGTACTTCTAAACATTCTGATGAAATGATCAAAGCTGCATAGAAAATTTGACAAACACAGGACATTTGAGGCATAAAAAAGTATGAGTGAAAGACTATGAGACTAAATGAGGTTAAACTATTTACATTTTTATATAAGGAAATTATAATGTAACTGCTTATAAATTTATCATCACCAGGAAGCCTACATAGAGTCTAATTAGTCAGAGACCTCAGTGTGATTCTACTATATTTGGATGATCTTAAAAGAAGAATGAGGATGAATTGGAAAAGGAATATACTGAATATACTGGGTGGGGGTAAGGGAGAGGAAAAATGAGAAAAATTATCTCATAAATAGCAGGAGCAGGAAGGAATTTATACAATGGGAGGAACAGTTAAGGGAGGAACTGGTGACATGATCCTCACTCTCATCTCAACTGGTAAAATGCAGGAAGAATATGCATACTCACACAGTCAGGTACGGAAATATATCTTACCCAACAAGGAAATAGGAGGGAAAGGGGTTAAAGAAAAGGGGCAGAGGGGAAGTAAAGTAGATTAAGGGAGGCAACAGTAAGAAGTAAATTAGATTCTTACCATAGATATTTGTAATGGATTTTGTTTTTCTTGTCTTTTCAGTGGGTAGATGAGAAGGGAAATAATTTGTAACTAAAAAAATATAATTTTTTAAATTAAAAACAAAAATTTTAATTCCCCATAGTTTGGAATTATGAGTATTTTGTTTTGGTTGGCAAATTCTATTAAAATATTCTTCTTAAAAATTTTATGATCAATCTTATTCATTCAATCCATTCAACGATATTGCTCCAGTTCCAATAGACATTTTATTTATGAAGTTTTCTAGGGAACTTTAAGGTCCTTATTTGTAATCACTTGATTTGTCTTTCAATCAATGAAAGATAATAAACTTCTGAACTGTACTTGGAGTCACTGTGTCTTCTTGTCTTACTCAGTACTTGGTAGGGGCTACATTTTTGCAGCTTGCAGTATTGTGCTATAAAATTTCTACAGCTTCCTTGCATATTCTATATTCATAACTATGGTCCAGCTTCTTGAGGATAACTCTTCTATAATTTTTGTTGAAGATTATCTGGTCCTGAATTGTCATCAAAAACCTTTAAATTCAATAAACAAATTGATATGACTCAGCTACTTGTTCAATGTTTGTTTTTCAACATATTCTTGACTGAATAGATATGATTGTTGCTCTTGTAGGACTTTCTATTTCCACTCCTGGATCTTAGGCATTTCAGAGGCTTAATCCAGAGATAAACCACTTTCAATTACATGGAACAAATGCACCAGTAGATATCTTTTGTCAGCCTTTGTTATTGCTAAGTAAAGTGATGAACACATTCCAAACATATTTAAGTTTTCAATCTATTTATCATATGTTTTGAGAACATAATTCAACTTCTGTCCTTTATCATGAGGATATATTCATCTTTTTAGAGTTGCTGTGGGGTAATGGGTTCTTTGTTTCTTTAATATTGTATAAAGTTTTTTTTAAATTTGTTCCATATTTATTATGGTTTGTTTTACATTACTGAGTATGTATATTGAGACTGATATTGCATAGGTGCTGCTTGATTTAGATGTGTTTTTCCCACTAAGCTCTGAGTTCAAAAAAGTAGTAAGATTTTTTACACATATACTTGCAATTTTCTCCTTGATAGATTTATGCTTGATGTGTCCTGCCTACACAAGACCAGGATATTTTTAAGTATCACCATCATCTTTTAGTTCATTTGGACCTTCTAATTCAAGGTGAAAGGCAGAGTCCAAATCGTAGGCAATATTTCCTTTAGCCAAAATTTAAAAGGTTTTACACTAACAAAATCAATGCAACTAGGATTAAAAACCAAAGAACACAATGGAAAGAAAAATCTTTATAGTAAGTGTCTCTGACATAGGCCTCATTTCTTAAATATATAGACAAGTGAGTCAAATTTATAAGAATACAAAGCATTCCTCAGTTGACAAATGATCAAAGGATATGAACAGGAAATTCTAATATGAAGGAATTAAAACTATCTTTAGTTATATGAAAAAATACTCCAAATCACTATTAGAGAAATGCACATTGAAATAGCTCTGAGGTGCCACCTCACAACTATCAGACTTGTTAATGTGACAAAAAGGAAAAATTATACATTTTGAAAGAAACGGGGGAAAGTTGGAACACTAATACACTCTTGGTGAAGCTGTGACTTGATCCAACTTTTCTGGAGAGCAATCTGGAACCATGCCCCAAGGGCCATAAAATTGTACATACCTTTTGATCCAGCAATACCATTACTAGGCCTGTATTTCAAAGAGATTAAAATTGGGGGAAAGGACCTACCTGTATAAAAATATTCATAACAGTTTTGATTTTTTTTGTGGTGACAAGGAACTAGAAACTGAAGGGATGTCCATTGATTAGGTAATAGCTGAACAATTTGAAGTATGTGGTTATAATGGAATACGATGTTACCATAAGAAATGACCAACAAGATGATCACAAAAAATAATCTGGAAAGATTTATAAGAAGTAGTGCAATGTGAAATGAGCAGAACTAAGAGAATGTTGTACACAGTATTAACAATAGCGTCCCATGATCATTTGTCAATGATGTAGCATTCATGATCCTGAGAGAGATCAAAGTTGCCTCACAGAATTCCTTAGTGCCCCCCCCACCCTGAACTCCAAGAGAGGGGGAAGTTGAGGGCAGTTGGAGACCTGAATATAAAAGGCCAGGTCACCCTTCTTGCAAGGACACTTTGATCACACTCCTTGTGGGTTCAAGGGCTGGTTAACTCATCTCTGACCTCCAGGGGCTGGCTGAGTGTTACATTACTGGTTTCTCTTAAGAGAGTATTTCAACTGCAGCATCTTAGCTAATTTCTATATAGACCTTCAAGCAAGATTACCTTTCCACCTTCTACCTAGTTACATTAGATTAGGAGAAAGATTATTTAGGGGGTGGGATAGGAGTTAAGTTGTTCACATCACATTCGGGAATGTGCAGCCAACCAGTTTATTGAAGATTTTAGTCAGGATTGACTAAATTGAAAATTTACCTCCCTTTTCATACCTAAACCATTTCCCTTCACCCTGTCTTCCTGAAAACATTAAATCCCTTTATTTGTTAGTTACTGGACCTGTGTGAAGATATATTTGGGGATATACTCACCATCATTATACTTTACCCAACCAAGATCTCCTTCCAAGCTAGAATTGGTGTAGTTTCTGTCCTAAGATCCTGTCATCTGGATTGAAGACAACCTGACCTCATCTATTCCTAGGGTGTGGGGAATAATTTTAAACAGAGAGAGTTAATAACTTCTGTGGGATTATTTCCTATAAATTCACCATCTGGGCCCTGAATTAGTTGAGTTTGTACTGCCTCCATACCTGATCCAAAGAGTTACAGTTTAACTGCTCCCAGAGGGGGTGGAGGAGGAATTCTACTCTCTCCTTCCTCTCCCCGATGTTAAGTCAGCCTGCTTCTTCTCTGACAGACACTCCATATTCACAATTGCTAATCTAACTCAATTTAACAATGACTTAATTATTATCAATAATACTATGGTCCAGGATAACACCAAGGGACTCATGATATAAAAAGCTACCCATTGCCATAGAAGGAACCAATGGAGTCCAAATGCAAGTTGAAGCTTGCAATGTTTCACTTTATTTGCTCCATGATTTTTTTCTCTAGTGTAAGCAATATGTGTTTTTTTCTCAACATGATGAACACGGAAGTATGTATTGTATGATAACATATGTATAGCCTTGATCATATTACCTGCCTTCTGGGGATGTGGGAAGGAGTGAAAGGGAGAGAGTGAATATAACTTGGAAAATGTCAGAAAATAATTATTAAAAATTATATTGACATGTAATCTGAAAAAATAATTTAATTTCTTTAAAAAACAATAACAACAATGTTTGGCTAGTTTTTCCTTCTGGCCTGGCTGATCATTCTCAGTCACAGAATTATTGTCTGTGACTTGCCCCCTTTCCATAGACATACTCAGGATCAAGATAGAGCCAGTTTGGACTGGTTTGGATTACTGAGTGTTAAATTTTCAGTGTGAGGCATTTAAACTTTAGAATCTCCAAATGACAGAGAAATTTTGAGTCATGCAGATTAAACTAAATTTTTACCCTTGAGAATATCTCAGACCTCTCTTCTGAGACATTTCTATACTCAGTGATCTAATCAGTTCACATGAATACAAATCATTTTATGCAGATAATTCCCAAATCTATATTGTCAGTCCATATTGCTCTCCTTAGTATTGGTCCCACATGTCCAGCTACCAGTTGAAGATTTCTACCTGATGTTATTTTGGTATATCGAACTTAAAATATCCCAAACAGAACTCATGATAGTAAGTTTACTTGGAAACTCACCCTTCCTCCTAAATTTTTGATTAGGGCCCCTGCATTTTTCTGGCTTATCCACCTATAAATTATATTTGACTTCTCACTCCCCCATAGCCAATCAGTAACCAAACTATTTTTTCTCAGTAAATGCCAGCTGCACTTTGTATTTAATATTTTATTTTTTCCAATTACATGTAAAAATAATTTATAACCTTTTTCCCCACAACTTTGAATTCCAAATCCTCTCCTACCCTCCTTTTCCTCCTCACTCATTAGGAAGGCAAGCAATTTGATAAAAGTTATGCATATGCAGGCACGCAAAACATATTTCCATATTAGTCATAAGCAACCAAACTTGTAAATTCCACCCACCCCCTCAAAATCTCTCTTTCCCTTTTATTACTTCACAACCACTTTAGCAGAGCCTTATGACTTCTGAACTAAACCATCATAATCTAATTGTCTCTTTGCATCTACTCTCCCCAATCCATTTTACATATAACCACTAAACAGTTATTCCTGAAGGTCTGGTTACTCCTTGATGCACCAGAAACTTCAGGCAGTGGTTCCTTATTGTTGTTGTTTACCCATTTAAGTTGAGTCCAACTCTTCATGACCCCATTTGGGGTTTTCTTGGAAAAGATCCTGTAGTGATTTGCCTTTCCTTCTCCAGCACATTTGACAGAGGAGGAAATGCAGGAAAAAAGAGTTAAGTGACTTGCCCAAGGTAACAGGGATAGTAAGTATCTGAAGCTGCATTTGACCACAAATCTTCCTGACTTTTGGCCTGGAGCTCTTGCCACTGCGCCATCTAGGTTCCCTATTACTGCTAGCATAAAGCACAAATTCCTCTGTCTGGCATCTAAAGCTCATCACCATCTAGCTTCAGTCTCCATGTAGCCTGATTATGTGCTACTATCCTCCTAGTGCTCTATATTCTAGTCAAACTGGCAGGTTTGCTATTACCCGCATGAGATATTCCATCTTTTTTTTTTTTAAACTCCTTTACCCAAGCTGTTCCCCATGACTGGGATGCTCTTCTTCCTCACCTCTAGCTTCCTTCTCTGGGGCAGCTAGACCACTGTGCCTGGAGTCAGGAGGACCTTAGTTAAACTATGAACTCAGACACTACAAGTTATGTGATCCTTACCCAAGTGACTTAACCTTGTTTGCCCCAGTTTCTTTATCTGTCAAGTAAGCTGGAGAAGAAAATGGCACAACACTAGTATCTTGGCCAAAAAAATTCCAGACAGGGATACAAAGAGTCTCTCATGACTAAATACTTAATAACAATGACTACAAACTTTCTTCTCAGATCAAGAGTCACCTAGCTCTTAAAAGACACCTTTGCTGATTCTTCTAACTGTTAGTGTTGTCATTACCCCATCATTACTTTGTATTTATTTTCCTGCATACTTATTGCATCCCCCGGTAGAATATAGGCTCCTCAAAGGCAGGGGCTATTCTATTTTTATCTTTGTATCTTCGGTGCCTGGCACATGTGTTTTTATTAACTGCTCCTAGATTCACTATAGCCTAAGAATATTATTAAAAGGAAGAAAAACATCTGTACAAAAATAACAACAGCTATTTTATTCTCAAAAGAAAAAAATTAGAAACAGTCCTTATGTCCAATGGTTGAGGAGTTGCTGAACAAATTGTTATGTCAACATAATGGGATATTATTGTACCATAGTGGCAAATATGAATATAAATATGGAAAAACCCATATGAAGTGACAGAGTGAAAAAGCAGTTGCAGAATGCACATCTTGACTACAACACTGTAAAGAATTATAATGATGGCACCAGCAGCAACTGTACGATGTGACAGATTGTACACAGGAGCAGCAAGTTGGGCCCAGAATTAAGCAGGAGGAGGAGAACAATCTGGATTTCCTTTAAAAAATTGCAAAACTCCTTTACTAACTCAAAATTTCTCCCAGAATCAGAGGCCTATCCATTGAATACCATTATTATACAGGTATTGATATTACAACTTCAAGACATGACACTATATTCTCCAAAGAATGGAAAATTAGGGCAATCTAGAAGCCAATAATGAGTGTAAACAGAGGAGTGTATGTAACAAAGAAGGAACTCCATAAAAACTAGAGTAAGGAATGTCACCAGAAAATGCCCAGATGCAAAAGAGGGATTGTTTACTTGGCAAGTACAAGGAATAGCAAGTGGACAGTTTTAATGAATTGAGTATAGATTAAGAATATTATTAAAAGGAGGAAAACATCTTTACAAAAATAATCATAGCCTCTTTATTCTCAAAAGAAAAAAAATTGGAAATAGTCCCTATGCCTAAAGGTTGAGGAGTTGCAAAAAAAATTATGTTATGTCAACACAATGGGATGCTATTATACCAGTGACAAATATGAACACGAATATGAAAAAAAAATGAAGTGACTCAAGTCACTTCTTCATAAAGCTTGTGATATAATGAGAAAGTAGAAGCTCCCCAGCAGTGTCCATATGGAAGGACCTGGACAAGACTAAGCTGATACATGCATTGTGATAAATATTGATGAAAAAAATATCTATCAAGTCAGTGAGATCACAAATCCATTGGAGTAAATTAACTATATCAGATGCATCTGAAAAAATATTTGCGCTAAGTAAAAATTGATCAAATGAGAATATCAAATTCAATAGGCTTCTATAACAAAACAAAACAAGCATTAGTTCTTTGTTTTTATTTTGTTACAGTTAGGGTATAAATAATAAACAAATTATTAATAATTGGAATATATGCTGTAGTATACAGAATTGGGGTCATATAGTTTTTTCTAGCTTTGGCTGAGTTCCAAAAGCTGTTAGAGGTTTGGAATCTTGAGGAAAAGACAGTTGACTGGATCTTCCGTGGAGGGAGGTTATGAATCAGCCGAGCTGCTTTGATTACCTAGCTTTAATATTGAAATTTAGCCTAGCTTTGATATATTTACTTAAGAAATTATTATATTAGATAAACCCTTTATATCTTCCTTTCCTAATACCATTCCTGCCTTCCCTCCCTTACCTTATATGTCTGTGGAGTTAATAAGGAGAGTAATTAGAGAGGAGTTAAATCTGTGAAGAGTTACCTGATTGACAGCATTAGTTATAGTTAGTCAGTCATCATTTATTACCTTTAGATAGTAATAGCACTTAGTAAAGCTGAGTTTAAAGGCAGGTCCTTACTCAGACTCCATCTTTGCTTCCCTTACCCCACCTGAGGTTCCTGAGACAACCGATAGGGCTTTCCTTTGATCCACCTTCCTAACAAACATCTTTCAAACAAAATAAACCCTTTTGTGTTTCAACAGCCCTATTAGTGTAATTTATCTGTTAGTTATTAAGAGGGAAGAAGAGGGAAAGAGACAACATACTCTGGGCTTAGAGGGAAGCTGGGGCATCCATCTTGAAGGAAGGTGTTACTTCAAAACAAGTCCCTTCCTGTGAAATTAACTAAAGCCTGTTTGTTAATTTCAGTCTAGTCTATTTCCCTCAGCTTGTGTTTGAGTCTAAGTCCCAGTCTGTAAGCCTGCTGTGTTTCTCTGTTTAGTTTAATTTCTCCTCTCCCTGAAGATCTGTTTCCCTTCTGTGTTATACTCCTGACTTCAGTCCTATTATACCCTGAATCTCCTTTAGTCCCAGCCTACTTGTAACTGAGATTACCCACTTAGCAAGTCTCCAACATCCTCCTTTCAATTCCCTTATCCCAAACACCTTTCCTCAAATTACCCACATTACAATGCATGCATGAAGATTATTAGCAATCTATATTAACAAAGTTAGAATAACAGTTTTTAAATATGATTTTCCAGACCTGGCATGATCTTTATCCATATTAGATTATGCCTTTTGGCTTGTATGTTACCACTGTGGTTTTTTTCAAATTCAATTTCTCAAGATTTCAAGATCTAATAGACTTGGTAGGTGGGAAGAGTGATAGACTGTTTAAATGATATCCTTGTCCACTGTAATGATTAAAAATGATAAAGGCTGATATTACAATAGAAAATAATATTTTGATTGCCATGGCCATGTTGATAAAAAACATATGTAAGACTACGTGCCTGGTAAAAGCTATTAAAAAAAAAAACGCTAGTGCCCATCTTGTCTACGTAGCTAAAAGAGGTTGTCTCAAGCCCGACCTCCGAATTTAAGCTGCCCTATACGACAGAGACTTCAGAGACGTCCCCACATCCCAAAACTGGAAACCCATTGGATCACGGGGAATGTAGTCTCAAAGCTCCCCACATGTCCACAGGAAGTTTGTAAGATACTTTTAAATGGCATCTCCCTGAATTCCAAACACACATTTCCCCCTGAGATCCGGCAAAAAAAGGGTTGGCCCTTTTTCTTCACTGGATCTGTAAACATGTCAACTTCTAAATTTCAGGAATTTGGAAGATAAAAGAAATGGGTAAAACTAGCCGCATTGGCAAAAAGCCAATTTGGGGGCAGTCCCCTATTGGCATAAGAGTGTACATTCAAAATAAATGGATTCAACTCATTCAACTCCCCATAGTTCAAATCAACTGCACCCAAAGTTCGGATTTGATTTTTATGGTCCAGTGAAGGGTCTTCAGGCATCTTCATGGTGCCTTCACCAAACAAGTTCATTGTCTGGATTCTGGGGAGATGGCAAAATCCTTATCCTGAAATTACTCTCAAAAGAATTTAAACTTTACACTATATATTATAAAACATACATTTCCTTCTAAGAATTATACATTTTCCCCTGAAATTACTCCTAAAAGAGTTAAATAAACATATATTTTTACATTATCGAATTTTAAAAACTAAACACACATCCCCCTGAGGAAAATTCTAAACAACACATTTCTCCCCTGAAAAGGATACCTCAGGTCAGCTAAGGATGCATGGTTGAGTCACGGGGTTGTATGAAATCAATTGGCAAAAGAAATAATAAAAAATAAAAAGAATAACAGGCCCTTGAATCAAGGCCCAATTAAAGTGATTTAATCAGTTTACAAATACCCATTTAGGGCCAGGACTACAGAAAATTGCCATTCTCTCTATATATAAGAGAAATAAGGGAAATGCCTTTCTTTGGTCTGATTTTTCCTGCACCTTCTCAGGGAGTAAGCCATAAATGATAGCCAATCTTAGGTGCTTCACTAGGAATTTAAGTTAAAGGGGACCCTCATCCTCTAAAATGTTAGAAAAGACTGGGACTCCCAAAAACTCAAACCCCATTTTCAAGCCCTTCAGTATTGGCATAGAACTTTTGCAAACCATGACCTGTATGGCCTTCTGCCTGGTCAGATTCTCAGTCAGTCTCCAAGCCTTGTGGCTCTTGTGTCCCCTTCTCCTGGAAACAGACAGAGAGGCATTAATCACAGTCCCATGATAAATACCAATAATTGGCAGGTTACCATAGTCTCAGGCTTTTCAGGTATGCATCATTATAGTAAATATATATTTGCGTTAAGCTTATATCACTGTAAAATCAAAAAAAGGATAAATAATGATTATATATGTACTTCCAGTACAAGATGAGAAAAAGGAAAAATCAATTGCTCTAATTAAATAAAAGAATGTTTTAAAAATCAAAAATATATATATAGCTTAGAACTAGTGAAGGGTTTTTTACCCAAAACTGAGATTCATTTTCTGTGAGTGTAAATGGGTTTTACAAAATAGCAGATTCACAATGCACATTCAAATAGAGTACCATAACTTTTAATAACACATTATTATAATCACTTGCTATGATGTAAAAAAATCATATATTTGTTACAAATTTCAAATCTTGGCTAAGATATTTTCTCAACAAACTCTGTTACTGCCTCCATATCAAAATCTGATATTAAAGAAACCTTCTGGTCTAAATTATCCTCAGGAATTCTAGATCCTTCTGATAAAAGCAGGCTAAAACATAGAGACTAACATCACCATACAGGGGCTCTCCTGGCTTCCTGTTAAAAAAATTATAAGACAACAATTCTTCATAATAAAATATATAAAGCTTATCCTTTAAGACAACAATTCCTTAAAATAAATAAATTTTATTATCATTTATACAGAAGGGACTAGGATCTAAAGTAAAATTTAAAAGACCTCTCATAAAATTACACTTTAAATCTCAAGGCAGGCATCAAACTCTCCAAGGTTGTCCAAAATTACCAAGATAAACATGTGCTCCTATAAGATGTTCATAGATGGTATATATAACAGCATTGTTTTGATACAGTAAAAAATGGAACCTTAAATAAATTAGGAAACACAATATGAGTACCAGATAACAAGCTATACAGTCAAAAAACCTCTTCTACCGGTTCTAATAGATTTTTTTCATTATTTGGTAGTTACAATAAAATCATAAACAGAATTAATCTAGCAGCCAAAACTTCATTAGCTTAAATGATTCAGTGCAACAGGAAAATCAACAAAATTAACAAAATTAATTCACAAAACTAATCAGCAAAATACAGTAAGATACAGAGTCATTTTAAAACAGAAATAAAACTCATTCAGTTCTGAGGTTTAAAAGTCCACCCCTGGTTCAATTTAAGGTTCGTCTGATTGAGCTCTGCTGAGCTTAAGGGGTTTTAAAGTTCCAAGTTCTAAGCAGGTATGGAGTGAATTTCTTCCCCTGAGTTTCAGTTTAATAATCACAAGAAAGTTTGTCATTTTACTTCCTGTTTGAAGCATAAACACTAGCGCCCACGTGGAAGCATGGAGCAGGGGCTAGAGAAAAGCTTAGGTCAGTTTTTAGAAAATCCCACGTGTAGAGATTGTGGGCAGGGGTAATACTTTATAAATCTTAAGTGACAGCAGCAGTCTCTGAAGCAGCAGCGCTCCTAGGAAATCTTAGGATTCGGCAGGCAGGGGGTCTGTAGAAGCGGTGAGTCAGGATGGGGCACGCAGGAACTGAGGTCAGGATTTGGGATTCAGAACAGGACAAGCAGCACCAGCGAGGAAGGATCAGGAGAAGCGGCAGAGGCGGTAGAGTCACTGGGGCACTGGGGCACCGGCATTGTGGGGTTAAGCTGCTCTGACCCCCTAAGGTGGGTTGGGTTCACCTGGCTGGCAGGCCAAAACATGGTGAGCAAAGCCACTCTCCTTTTTTAAAAAATTGCTCATAAGAGCTGAGCAAGATGGCCAAAAAGAGGGCATGACTTTAAATGCTCTCATTAGGCTATCTGGAAAATTGAGAGTTGGAAATAATAAAGGCTGATATTACAAGAGAAAATAATATTTTGATTGCCATGGCCATGTTGATAAAAAAGATATGTAAGACCACACGCCTGGTAAAAGCTATTAAAAAAAAAAAAACCCAGTGCCCATCTCGTCTACGTAGCTAAAAGAGGTCGTCTCAAGCCCAACCCCCGAATTTAATCTGCCCTATATTTTGGAGACTTCAGAGATGTCTCCATGTCCCCAAACCAGAAACCCATTGGATCACAGGGAATGTAGTCTCAAAGTTCCCCACATGTCCACAGGAAGTTAGTAAGATACTTTTAAATGGCACCTCCCTGAATTCCAAACACACACCACTCTAGGGACACTGCCTACCACACTGAAATAGTGAAGGTTACTTTACAACACATATCCTAAAACTCCACAATTTATAAGCCGATATAGCATCATAAAAACCAAATTTAGACTCTCATTGGATCCACCAACCCAAAAGACCTTCCTATAAACCAGTGATTCCCAAAGTGGGCACCACCGCCCCCTGGTGGGCGCTGCAGCAGTGTGGGGGGGTGATGGCCATAGGTGCATTTTGGGGCAGTGAATAACTATAAGGTGGCAGTGATAGTATGTGACAGGGGGCACTAAGTAATATTTTTTCTGGAAAGGGGGCAGTAGGCCAAAAAAGTTTGGGAACCACTGCTATAAACCATAAAATGTTCATGCCTCTCAGGTGTTCCTGACTCCAAGACCAGCATTCTATGTACTAAGATAAGTTCTCTCCTCCAATCTGAATTTGTTAGCCTCAGTAATATTAGATTATTGATAGATGATATATGATGGAGTTTGGTTTTTTTAAATCCACTGGACAGCATTGTACTTGTGTTTATTTGTACCTTTAAAATTAGGATTATATACAAGAAGTTAAGTATATATACTTCTGGGTGTTTTTTTTTTAAGATTTCTTTGCTGCTCTCAGATTTCCAATGCCATCTCTTTCATCTGAAGGATAAAAGCAAAGAAACAGTAGACCTTATATTCCAGGTAACAAGCCTGTCCAATTATCCTAATTATGTTATGGTTCATATTCATCTTAAACCCAGTCAAGTGAGTTCCTTGGTCTATTGAAAAACAGATCCTCTATTCATTTTGGTTCTTGACATGTGTTAAGTATCTTATAACTTCTGAGAAGGCTCAGGGAAGAATGGAAAGTTCCTACAAAGATTCCTGCCAATGAATAGCCATGGTAAATAGCCTCTGCTACATACAGGGTTTACTCAGAAGGTTGATTTGAAAAAGAACCAAATTCAGAAAGTAGTCAGAAACTTTCTGTATTTCTCTCTTTAGTATTTAATCTAGTTTGTAGTATCTATACTTGGAGTAAAGAGTGATGGTCTAATTTATTTGAAAGTTACATAGTAATCACTGTCATCATTAGCATACAAGAATAATACTTTATATTTACAGCAGTGTTTTTCTTCTTTTCCCTTTGAGGTTGGATAGCTCTATCTCACCCCAGCCAAGAGTAACAGCTTTCAGTCACAAACTTGCTCCCACTACTTATCAGGATGGAAATTTTCCACTGTTTAGTTCCCAATCTGGCTTGTACTGGTTCACCCTTCCATAGGCACCCCAGTGGCTTTTTGCTCTTGGGAGTTCACCATAGTGGTGTGGGACTCAACATAAATGATAATCACCTTTGTAATTTAAAAATAAATAAATAATTGTGCTTTCTCTGCTGGTGTAAATAATTCAATGTCCGAAAATGTGGGATCAAAAAGTCTTAATGCTCTCTTAAATTCTTTTATGGCCTTGAAGGGATTTTTTTTTAAAAAAGGCAGGCATTCGTTGTTTTAGGGTGTCTAGATCTACAGCAGTGAATGGCTTGTGTCTTTTTAAATGGAGAAATCCAGAATCTGGCTGTAAAATCGTGTGATCAATAATTAGTAATATTGGGGTTGCTGGTGCTGTTGCCCCTTCCTCTATTTTGTTTACTGTGTCTATATGTGCCTCAGTTGTTTGCATTGCTATTTCTATTTTGTTCCCTGCTGTGATCCCTTTTCCTCTTTTCAATTGAGCAATCTCTTCAAGTAACTTTGCTATTTCCTTTCTTAATGTCATCATAAATTCAGTGCTATCATCCTTGTGTCCTAGCAATTTGTGCACTAAATTCTTTAAGGACCAATAGAAGTGGAGGAATGAGATGATGTCTGCAATTATGATTGGCATGAAAGCAAAGACCCGACCTATTTCTAGCTTCAACCATTGGCAGGAATCATATATTTCTATGATTCCCGGTATACAACCTGGGATCACTACCATCTAGAAATTATAAAACATAGTTGAAAAGCTGTATAGTAATGTAAGGATTCCCATCATAGTACAAATTGTTTTCCCCATTGATGCATCCATTGTACTAGTTTGGATGTAAAATTTCTATGGTACTGTGCCTTTAAATTTTCTTTGCTTGTCTAAGTTTGTCCCCTTTGCTATGCTGTAGATAGGAGAAAAATGGCTGCCATCTGGTTCAAACGGAGGCTTTTTTTTTTCTTCCCTGGAATTATTTAGGTACTTTAGCTAAGCTGGCTCTGCCAAAACTGTACCAATAATAGAGAGCCAGTAACCAATGTTTGATAGAAGGGAGAGTCTATAAGGTGAGTCTCTTTTCCAGCTCTCCCCTGGGGCTGAATATAAACTGGTAGACTTTAAGGGGGTGTCACCCGGAAACTGGGTGACCTGGATGGTTGTGCTGCCCCACAGGAGTTGAGGGCGAAGCTTCCCTGTAAGACAAGGTATCTGAATGAGAATGGGGTTCACACAAACCTCCCCCTGATCAGTTAAATTCACAGCAGGTGGTCTAGCTTCAAGATGAGGCAGCCAGACCAAGCTGTGGTTCTCCTCTCCCTCCTCATCTCTCAAGTACTCTGGAATGCTATCTGACTGATGAATGGCTTTTATTATTTGTAATTCAGGGATTGGGGAAAGGAGTGAAGGGCACAGGGATTTGGGGGTGTCTTCTCTATTTCTATGGGATCCATCACTTGGGTGGGAACTTTTGGGGTTCCCACTCCTAAGCTTCTTCCCCTACCCCTTCTCCTTCTGTTTCTATCCTTTTCTATAATTGTAAGTTTGACTGAAAGGGGGTCTCTCAGCAAGGTTGGGTAATGGGAGAAGGAGACTAAGAAATTGCTCCCAAAATGGAGTCCAAAAACTTAGCTAACTTATTGTTGAAGTCTTGATGAGAGAGATATGATGGAATGACTTTGCCCAGGGAATCAGGATTTCAATGTCCAAAGAAAGATCATCAGGAAACCTTCAGGATTGGATCCGAGCTGGGTTGTCCTCCTCCTCTCCCCTCACAGTCCTCTGCCCAAAGACCTTTCCTCTCCTCTCTTTCCCTGAGAAAATCCCAGAATCCTCTCTGGTCCCAACTGTCAGCAACTGTCAGCAACTGCTTTCTCTGGCTCCTTTCATCCCATCCCCCTTTTACAAATCCCATCCTTACACCTTTTAGCCCAAATGTAGCTCAGAATTCCCAAGATGATTTGCTACCAGCCTTAGAAGAAGGATTTACAGGCTTATACCACCCTGATGATCAATTAACATAATTTTCAAAGGGTTTTCATGTACATTAACTCATATGATTCTCATTACACTCCTGTGTCTAGGGAGAAGTTGACTTTATTGACAATAAGTGAGAGTACATCCAGAGGATGATGAGGGGACATCATATTAGTTATCAATTGAAGAAACTAGAGCTATTTAGCATGAAGAGGAAAAAAGTTAAGAGAGACATTATAGCTGAGACAGAAAAAAGATAACCATACAACTGGAAGGAGTCTTGAACTTCAGAGTCAGATTATACCTAATGAGGTTCTATCCTTGGCTCTGAGAGATGCTAGCTGTTTGACCTGAACTGGGAGTTTCCCACTGGGAGGAACCACTATCCTCACTATTCCATATCTGACACAGGATTGTTCTGAGGGTTAAGTGATATAATATATATATNTATTGATTTTAAGATGGAAGGTAAGGGTTTTTCTAAAAAAATTAGTTTATATTTTTAAAAATTATGTGTAGAATGTGATTTGGGGTTTAGGCTTTAAAAAATTGCTCTATAGCAAAACTAAATAATGTGGAAATAGGTATGAAGTGACAACATTTGTACAACCCAAGATTGCTTCTTGGCTTTGGGAGGGGGTAGGTAAGAGGGGAGGGAAAGAAAATTCCAACAATTCCTATTTGACTGTAGATAGCACTTTTCCTTAATTATTAATTTTTATCATGAATCCTTTGGAGTTATCTTGGAACCTTATTTTTGCTGATAACAGTTGAGTCCTTCACAGTTGATCATCATACAACATTTCTGATATTGTGTATACACACACACACACACACACACATATATATATATATATATATATATATATATATATATATATATAAAGTGCTCTATGTCAATTATTTTAGGTGGATTTCTTTGAAGTCTCTCATGTGGAAGAAATCAGAAATTTGTTCAGTTCAGACACAAAGGCAGGATTTGAATCCAGGTCTCTTTGACTCCAAAGCCTAACCCCTCTAACTCACTATTCCATACTATATCTTTAAAAACCAAAAATCTATTGCAAATATTATTCCCAGTTTATGTATGAGGAATCTGAAGCTCAAAATAGATCAAATGGCATATCTGTGGTTAAACAGTTAGCCCAATGAAGAGGACACAGGGAGGGTCAAATCAGTCCGTATTTATTATGTGCCCACTAGAGATAACTAGAGGCAGCAGTCCCCAAATATCTTTGCCAAGAAAATCCCAAATGGGATAATGAAGAATTGTACACAACTGAAAAATGAGTGAATACAACAACAACATATTAGCATGTCCATCTTTCCATAACATTTTCAACTGAAATATATTCTCAACATGCACATTTGAACATACCACTCCTCTATTTAAACTGCTGTGATTCCCTATTACCTACAGAATCAAATGCAAACTAGTGTTTGGTATTTAAAGCCCCCTCCCCCAAATCTGGTTTTAATCTGAACCTTGATTTACACATTTATAAAAGAGTTGGACTAAAATTAAGGAGTTGGACTTTCTTTATTCTTGATAAATGAGATGGATAACATTTATTTTTTTTTTAAATCAGCCCCATCTGCTAAAATTGTAGTTGTTGAATGATAGAAACTATTTCACATTGCTTTAAGGCACATTTACCATGATTCTTGTCCAGATAACAAGCTAAAGATTATATTTATAAATATACTGTATATCTATTCAGCACTATTGGCTCATTACTATGTTATGTAAAAACAAAAAACTGTTAGATAAATTCCTATGCCTATGGCAATATATCTATCTCTTTTCCCCAAGTTACATGGGTCATTGTTATAATAGATTAAAGTGGCAGGTTTTTTTAAAAAAACTTTTTGGAGAATGCAAAATAATTGGATTTGGATCTAATGGAATGTTTGGACCCAAAGTATAGTCATCAACAGGTCACTTATCTTGAAGGGATATCTACAGTGGCAAAGTCTTAAAGATCTGTCCTTGACCCCATACTATTTAACTCTCTCAGAATAGTTTTCTATATAACATATATATATGACCTTTATTCTCTTGTGACAATCTTTATTGCATGTTAAATTTATTCTTCTTCCTCTATGGAATTTAAACTAGCATTTCAAATGTATAATCCCAAGGAATATTGAGTCAGAACTCAAAAGTACCCCTATAAAGGTTCTGCTTCTTCATTGGAAATAACAACCCAAAATAATTCTCTTAGATCTTGATTGATTAATTGATATTTAAGTGGGGAAAGGAAGTAAGCATTTTTATGGTAACTATGATGTGTCAGAAATTAAGGAAGGTTTAAACAATTTGAGAGACATTAATTACCTGTGGTCATGTTATATAATGTGATACTACACAATTTTAAAGATTTAGTGCCTGTTTTTCCAGGTTAAGATGGCGGCAGAGTAAAAAGCAGCTGCTTGACCTCTCCTAACTCACACATATAATACTCCTCAAGAAGATATAAAAACAAATCCAGATGAACAAAGGGACCCCACAACAGGGCACAGCATTGAAGGTACGAGGAATTGGGGCATTTCCATGCTATAAAGGGGTGAAACAGCTCTCACTAAAACACGAGCTGAACAACCCCCTTCCCGACACACACCACCTACAGGGCCAAAGCCAGCCCAAAAGACTTAGAGCAAGTTTGAGGCACTCATTAAGTCCTTGGCAGCTACCTGGGGTCACCAGGGCCTGTTTCTGAGAGCAGCAAAACTTAAGACCTCAAGAAGCTAAAGAATGCGCGGACTTTGAACACAGACCCTGAGCACAGGTGCAGCCAGGGATCCTAAATGCAGTCTCGCACACGGAACCAGAGCCCAGGCCTGGACCTTGAGTGGGGACCCAATGCAGAGGGGTGCATGACTGTGGAAGCAGCACCCTAAGACTGTTAAAGGAGCTTCAGGCAGAAGAACAAACAAGGGGACCACCAGGAGGCTTGTCTCTGAGAACAACTAGACCTGAGACCTCAGGAGCCTAAAGAGAGCAGACAGACCCTGGGCGTGAAGATAAAGCTGAGAGGGCAGAGGGCTAATAATGGCAAGCCAGACTCAGGAACCCCAGAAGAAAAAAATCAAGAAGAAACCTTTGACATTGGACAACTTTTACACAGAAAAAATCCAGACAACAGAGCAAACAGCAGAGGAGAACAAACAAGTAACCATATCCAAACCTTCCCAAAGAAATTAAAATGGGTCACAAGGTCTTGAAGAATTCAAATCTGAGATTATGAGAAAGATGGAAGAAATACAGCAAGAAAATAACAGATTAAAAGGCAGAATTTCGCAATTGGAAAGTGAGGCAAGTAACTCGAACACCAGAAACGACCAGACTGAAAAGGAAAACCAAAAGATTATAGCTGAAAACCAGTCGCTAAAGGCTAGAATTGGGCAATTCAAAAAAGATGCCCCCAAATCAAAAGAACTGATAAGCAAATTAGAGACCAAAATCAAACAGCTGGAAAATAGGACAGACCAAATTGAAAAGGAAAATCAAAAGCTTATAGCAGAAAACCATTCTCTAAAGACAAGAATTGGGCAAGTAGAAGCCAATTATCTCTCAAGACAGCAAGAACAAATAAAACAAAGTCAAAAGACTAATAAAATAGAAGTAAACATGAAATAGCTCAATGAGAAATTGACAGATCAAGAAAACAGGTCTAGAAGAGACAATTTGAGATCATTGGTCTTCCTGAAAAAGCAGAAATTAATAGAAATTTGGACTCCATACTAAAAGAAATTATTCAGCAAAATTGCCCTGAAGTTCTACAACAAGAGGGCAATATAGACATTGAAAGGATCCATAGATCATCCTCTACACTAGACCCAGAAAAGATAACCCCCAGGAATATAATAGCCAAATTCAAGAGCTTCCAAGTAAAAGAAAAAATTTTACAAGAAGCCAGAAAGAGACAATTCAGATATCAAGGAGCACCAATCAGGATCACACAGGATCTGGCAGCTTCCACACTAAAAGACCACAAGGCTTGGATTATGATAGTCAGAAAGGCAAGAGAACTGGGTCTACAACCAAGGATCACCTACCCATCAAAACTGACTATATCCTTCCAGGGGAGTTTGGGCATTCAACAAGATAGAAGATTTCCAAGTATGTGCACAGAAAAGACCAGGACTAAATGGAAAATTTGATATCCAATCCCAAAAATCAAGAGAAACATGAAAAGGTAAATAAGAAACAGAGGGGAAAGAAAGACCTCACGTCTCTAGGCCTGGCTCTCAATCCGCTGAGCTATCCAGCTGCCCTCTTCCCTCTTTCTTGAGAAGATTTATTTCTAATATATTGAATCATTTCTATTTCTGGGTTTTAAATTGAGGTTCATATCAGTTCCTCAGACCTTCCAACACATTCCTTTGCCCTAGGACATTGAGGAACTCCATATCCTAGAATATCTTCCATTGTAGAGTGATAGAAAGGCAAGTAAATAGGAATTGGCCTAAGCTAGGTATTTCTTCTAGCAGCAGAATCAACTCTTTTGCTCTCTCATTGAGAAACATTGGATAAGGTCACTCCTATCTGAGCAGAACTTGATTTCTCCTTCCAGACATTTGGGGCATAGGATCATGTAGTTGCCAACTATAACCCAAGGAACTGGGAGGTACTGAGAGTTTGATGAACTACTGTGATATTGGAAATTTGGGGGTCCTTGAGCTAATTTTGAGGTCTCTGATCTAAACTTCCTGTGGACATTTAGGGCCCTTTCAAACTACATTTCTCATGATCCTACTGGCTTCCTGTCTTACGTGTTGATGTAAGACAGATATGTAACAACATATACAGAAAGATAAATAATGAGTGCCTGGGTTGGTACTTCTTCTTTTCTGCCTTGGGAGCAGGAGCCAGAATGGGAGGAGGAGGTAATAGGGCTCGACTTTCAAACTGTCTCTTAACAGGCATGTGGCTTAATTTTTTCTAATGGATACCAATAAATCCTTTAAAACCATAATATTCTTAAATCTATCCTTTTATATCCATTTTATTTCCTATACTACCTTGTCATTGGCTATTCATCAACTAGAGTTGTCTTGGAATGTTCAGGGCATGAATCAATAATGAGGTTCTAATATTGTATTTGTGGATAATGTGGCAGGATTTCAGAGTCTTTGATCACTGCATCATTGACCAGTTAATTTATTGATGATTTCTAGCCTGATCAATAAATTTATTTTCTTACTCTGAAGCAAGTCTCAGAATTTTCTTAATAGTCAAACTCCCCTCAAAAAAAGAATGAGATGTAACAAATTTCAAAAGAAAAAAAAACATAAAAAATTAGGAATTAAGTGGGGCTAATAGTACCATATCTCAGATTATAAAATAAAGAAATAATCATCAAGGCTATTTGGTGATGAATTCTTTAAAAAACAAAGAATTTATTAGATTAGGTAAACAAACACTAGAAGGAATTATATACAACATCAAGTTCAGTGAACCCAAGGAAATCAACTACTGGAATAAACACTGCTTATTTGACAAAAATGACAATGCAATTTGACAGAAATTGGTTTTAGACTACCATTCCATGTCATAGCTCACATGGATATATGACCAAATGTTTTAAAAATCATTAAAAAATTAAAGAGGAGGAAATGTCTTTCTCAATTCTGGCTGGGGGAGAATTCTTTACTATTTAAGGTACAGAAATGATCATAGAAGGTCACCAAAGTGAATGATTTTGATTACATAAAATGGAAAAGCTTTTGCACAATCAAAATTTAGGTGGAAATAGTTACCTGAAGGTAGAAATATTAGGAATAAATTTCTTTATCAAAGTTTGATATCCAGGATCTATAGAGAATTGGTCATATATTTTAAAAGAGCTTGCTTTCTAATAGATATGGTTAAAGATTATGATAATAAGAGGCAACATTCATATGGCTCTTTAAAGTTTGTAAAGTTCTTTTTGTATGTTGTTTCACTTAAGTCGCAACACAAAACTGTGAGGCAAGTGCTATTATAATTCCCATTTTACAAAGAAGGAAATTGAAACTGAGAGATATTAAGTGACTTGCCCAGAGTCACGTAGCTAAGTATCTAAAGCAGTATTTAAATTCATTTCCTTCTGATTCTAGGTCTTATATTCTATTCTTTAGATCTCGAAAGAAACACAGTTGTTAAAATATTTTTAATGCTCAGTCACCAATAAGAATTACCATATATGATGAAATGACAAATAGAATTAATTCAGAGAAACTTGGAGAGACTTGTGTATCTGTGAATAATCAAGGTTAAAGGGGCAATGAGAACCTAAGGCCAGGTTAGCCAACATCTCTCAAAATACCTAATATTCAAGGAAATTTCACATCTTAAGACTTTTTCCTTTCCAAAGGAAAATCCTTTTTTGTTGTTTTGGTTTTGTTGTTGTTGTTTTTAGAGGATATAAATAATTTGTTTTAGTTTTTTTAAACATTTATTAATATTCATTTTTAACATGGTTACATGATTCATGCTCCTACTTTCCCCTTCACCTCCCCCCACAACACCCCCACTGAGGATGTAAATAATTTGGCTTTTATACCTATATAGGGAGTTTCCAGGGGAAAAGTGTTCAACAGTAGAATAATGCTATTCAGATTCAAGACAATACTCAGGTATATCACTACATGAGGAATTCAGGCTATTTATCAGTATTTAAGCTCTAAAGGACCCAGATTTTAGTTTCAAATGAACCATCGGTACTACAAACTTCATCTCTAGAAATAAATGTTCATATTTTGAAAAGTAACTAGTAACATTTTTGTTTAGAGCAGTTGATTGAGATTTTTTGAGGGCTCTCTTTTTTATGGATCATATAAACAAGACTGTTTCACTAATTTTAGGAAGCTCTTCCATAGATTCTATTGAAATCAGAGTAATCTCTTTCAAGAAACCCTCTTGAGAAACAAATTAACATATTGCAGTCTTGTCACTGATAACACTCTTCTTCATATTGCAAAGAATTTGGGCATCACTTGTCTTATGCTAATCTCTAAATTATTCCAAGAGCATTTACTTGGATAACTACAAAAATCTAACTTTTTGAAAAGTGCAATTAGGTAATTTTAAAAATTTTAGTCTTGAGTCTCTTCATTAGCAAGATTCATTTTCAGTCATTCATTTTATACTATTAAAAAGAATTCAGTTTAGTTTGAATAATTTGTGGTCAAGATGACTTTCATTGTATCATCTGCTCTCTGTTACTATTAAGTCTTGCTCCTGGCTGCATAAGCCAAGTGCCTGCCTGGGAGTTAAGGTTCTTGTTTTTTGTCTATTGAAATTTGAATCTATTAACAGGAAAGTCTTTCCCTCTAGAGTTCAAAATAGTAAGAAAGGTTTGTAAGACAGAACAAAGTTTCAAAGAATAATAAAACAGAGGTAAAACCCACAATAGGAAAGAGCATGGTATCCCAGGAAAAATTCTGGACATGGCTTCAAGAAAATCTGGATCCAAATTTGTGCTATATATTGGAGCTCTGTGACCCTGGAAAACTCACTTTCCACCTCTGAGCCTCAGTTTCCTTATCTATAAAGTAAGCATAAAATACTAAAACTGTTTCTCTTTTTTTGAGGAAATAATTAATAAATCTTTTAGAATTACATAAATATGTTTATAATTTTATGAGACTTTCCAACCCAGAAAGAGTTGAATTTTTTATTATTAATAAATTATTATACTAGATCCTTCCTCCCCTTTCTGATCTATAATAAGCTAAAAATTATTTAAAAGTCTATCATGTCCTTATGTACTTACACTGTGATGTATTTGGTTAATATGCACATTATACTTAATGATCTGAACCGTTAGAAGGATGGAAAGTGGGACTCCCTGGTGAGATGGTTTTGTAGGTTGATGTGAGTGAGTCAATTATCAAACCTAGGGAGACTCCTTTCCTGTCTGGACAGAGTGCTGATGGCCCCACTCTGTCCCAAACTAGATCTCTATGGAGAGATAGAAAAAGACTGAAAGGAAGGTCCCCTAGCAGATGTTAGTTGGCCCTAGTCAAGATGGATTGACTAGTTAACCTCAGGGGAAAACCCCTTCCTTCCTGACAGAAAGAATAAATTTTAAAACTAAGGAAGAAGATTATTCCTTAACTCAAGGGGAGCAGAAAAATAAGGAATATCAAATGAGAAGATGGAATCAGGGATTAGGGAAGAAGAACCAGTGGGAACAGGGCTACCTTAAAAAATTAACCAAAGGAACATAATATTACATCTACAGCAGAGATGGAACTTGCAACTGAAAAGCGTCTGCACAGACCATTATTAATGCATCTAGGGTACCAGTGGGATGGACTGAATGGGAAAATATTTTTGCATCAAATTTCTCTGAAGAGTTTGGTATCCAAGTTTTATAAACAACTAATAAATATACATAAGACTAATAGCCATTACCAATAAATAAATGATCAAAGGATATGAACAAACAGTTCTCAAAAGAATTACAAAGAATTTACAGCCAATTGAAAAAAAAATTCCAAATCACTAACACATCAAAACAACCCTGATGTTTCACCTCATGCCTTGCAAATTGGCAAAAAAAGATGATGCCAGAATGGCAACAGTAGATATTGGCAGGGTTCTGGAAAGATAGGCATACTGATACTGGCAGAAGTATGAAATGATATAAGTCTTTTGAAAAGCAATTTGAAATCATGCAAATAAAGTAATTAAAATATTTATATCCTTTGAACAAGAGACTATTAGAAGATCAGGGTCATAGTTTAGCTGAATCTTGGAGATGGGAAAGTATTTCAAAAGATGGACTTGGGGAAAGGAAGCATTCTAGACAAAGAAATAACACAAAAAGAGGAGCAGAGGTCATGTCATGGAAAAAAAAATAAGTAGCTAACATTTATATAGTGCTTAGCACATTCTAGGCAATGTCCTAAGCATTTTACAGTTGATTCTCACAACAACCCTGGAAGGCAGGTGCTATTATTATCCCCATTTCATAGATGAGGAAAGTGAGACAAATAGATGTTGAGCAACTTGCTCAGAGTCATACTACTAGTAATGTCCTAGGTTCATATAGGAGTGAAAAATAGATCTTTAAGATAGGAGTGAAACAAAGATTCTCATTATCACCAATATTATTTAATATCGAATCAGAAATGTTGGCAATAACAATAAAAGATGGAAAAACTGAAGAAGTTAGAATGGCAAAGTAATAAGACTATCTCCTTTCACAGATGATATGATGATATATATATATATATATATATATATATATATATCCTAGAGAGCCAACTAAAATTAGCTGAAACTATCAATAATTTTAGCACAATAAGAGGACATAAAATAAACTCACATAAATTATCAACATTTCTATATATCACCAACAGTCCTGCAAGAAGAGATAGTAAGAAATAAACAATTTAAAATAACCATAGATACAAACAAATACCTAAGAATACCTGAGAAAAGAAATCCAGAAACTAAATGAACATAATTATACAACACTTTTATAAATAAAGTCATATTTAAATAATTGGAAAAATATTCATTGTTCATGGGTGGGTAGAGTCAATTAAATTTAAATGACAATCCTACCTAAACTAATTTATATATTCAATGCTATCTCAATTAAATTACAAAAAATTATTTTATTGAACTAGAAAAAATAATAAAATTCATTTGGAAAAACAAAAGGTCAGGAATTCAAAAGAATTAATTTTTAAAATGTAAAGGAAGGAGGTCTAGAAATACCTTTTAATAGAAATAACTCTTAAACTATATTATAAAGCACCAACAATCAGAATTGTCTGGTATTGGTTAAGGAATAGTAAGGTAGATCAATGAAACAGAATAGACATACAACAAACAATTGTAAAAGATTATAGTAACCTTTTATTTAACAAAAGTAAAGGTCCAAGTTTTGGGGATAAGAATTCATTATTTGCTAAAAATCACTGGGAAAGCTGAAAAGCATTCAGTCAGAAATCAGATATAAACCATTATTTTACACTACTTGCCAGGATAAAATCAAAATAGATACATGACCTAGGCATAAAAGGAGATATCATAAGCAAATTAGAACAGGAAAATTATGAAGAGTGAAATGAACAAAAGCAAAATAGCATTATATACAACAACAGAAATACTGTTTGAATGGAATATACTTGTGTTTTTCTACCTCCAGAGAAGGAACTGATAAATTGAAATAAATAAGACATAGCTTTATAGTTCATATATCTTTTTGTCGAATGCCTTCTCTAATGGGGAAAGGGAAGAGATGGAGAGAGTTAACTTGGTATTTTAATGTAACAAACAAATAAATAAATAAATTTAAATTAGAAAGAAGATAGGTCTGGAAAAAAGGTTAGGATCAGACTACTGAGGGCCTTTGAATCGATGTATTAAAAGGATGGATTCTATTTTATCGTAAATAGCAAACTATTGAAAAAAAATTAATGAGGAGGCATACAAAGGTCAAAAGTAGTGGTTGTGAGGAAGGATGTTGCTCTAATAGTTTATGTTTATCTGTTCCAAATTTTTGAATTTTTTCTTCCTTTTCCCAATGAATGAATGTGTGGGTAGGAAATGAGTAGATATGGAAGTAGTCACTTTCATGTAGTGATTTAAATTTTTAAGATCATTTAAAATATGAAACATTTGGGTCCTAGTAATATTCATAGAAACAGTCCATCAGCAAAATATTTTTAGGACCCATGAGGCAGCTGCAGTGTGCTATTATCTGTGTAAGCCACTAGGTGGCAATCTAACCTTCAGTTACAACATCTTCTTGCAACCTAAGCATGGACAAATGCAACTGGCAGCTTCATGGATCTCTCAAGTTCTCTAGATTTAGACTGAAAGTTTATGAATATAAATCAGTTTCCTAAAATATAATTTCAAGAGCCTCAGTCCTTCTCATTTCTGGGCCCTAATCTTGCTTTACTTTTCAGCAGAGATAGAAAGAATTCACTCATTTTCCAGATAGACTAAAAAGCATTTAATAAAGTAAAATAAAAAGTTAAATGTAACCTTGTCTTAAATGTAAATATGTTACATTTAAAAATAAAATGTCTTAAATGTACACAACCACTTCATGCAAAGTCTTAAGTTTTCAGTCCTTTACTATGTCTTCTGTATCCTGTCTCTTACTCTTCAGCAAGGACAGGTTTACCAAAAATTATTTGGTAGCTGAGTTACTACAAAGAATTTTTGGTCAGATATTATCAGGTGGTGGAGGGACACCTGAAACTCACTACATTTCATCCCAGTAACATATTATACTATCATAAATGTCAATAATCAATTCTAATTGATGTTGGTATTATTCAGATGTCATAGCTAAATTCCTGGCTGCCCACCAGTACAACATTCCAAGAGTTCAGGGAAACACTGAAGAACTATTTCTCTAATTAAGATGAAAACCAGAGCAAGCCAAATGTAAAAAAACATGTTGCCTTTTTAAAAGTCCTGCCAGATGACGGTTTCTGACAATTGCTCTTAATAGTAAGTGTCAACAGGCACTTACAGAAGCTACTCCAGTTTCACATACTCACATTTCTTTGACATATTGTAGAGATTTAGAATATGAAAGAAAATAGATAAGTGCTGAGCAAATGTAAGTTGCTTTTGCAAAGAGCTATACATCTATTATCGCATCTGAATATTACAAAAACCCTACAGGGCAGGTCAAAACAATTTTTAAAAACATTTTGAACTTAACAAACCCCAAATAAAATGAGAATTTCCTTATATAAAATAGAAGAGAAAAGAAGCAGTGTACATAAAATTGCATATCACTATTATACAAAACTTGTTTATAATATAATTAATTTAATATATACCTTTCAAAATGTTCTGGCTAACCATGCTTCTTTCTGCTTTTCCTTTTTTTCTCTTCAGGGCATTTAGAGAGAATGCTTCAAAAGTGCAAAATAACCTAAAGAAAAATCATAGTGGTTTCAGTCAATAATAAAAAGAGATGTTAGCTCGACATCTTTGAATTGGATTAATTTGGAAGCAGTCACACAAATCTGGTAGTGATCTTAAGGAACAGAAGCAAAGAAGAGCAGTCAGCAAAGAGAGTCAGTCTATGAACTCAATAGTCTAAAGTTAAACCAACAGAGAAGCATTGACTTAAGGATTCCAGATAAATGATCCTCCTAGCAGAGATGATATAACCAAATGGAAGCTTCACTTAGGGACTCCATAAAAAGAGAAGGGATGTTGATGTCCTGAAGTTCCAAAATTGTAAGTTACCTTAATCAAATATAAATTCTTCCAGTATAGTTTGTTATCATTGTTTTCTAAGTTTGTGTCCACTCTTCCCATAGATTCTTTGTGTATTTGTGGAAGAATGTGTTCCATGTTTATGGGGAGAGTTAAAGGAGAAAATTTCTAGCTCTTGGTCTTACTATGGTATATTGGTAAATACCTTTACTAAGAGTGAATTGTGGAAGAGAAGTATAACAATGAGGGCTTGAGTTTATGACTAAAAACATAAAGGATGCCCCAGAATCTTCGAGAGCTATCTAACCTGAAACCTGTGAAGGCCAAGATGAGAAGGTAGTCCAAGAGTTACTACATTATTTTGCCCATTTTACAGATGAGAAAACTTTAGCTCAGAGAAGTTATGATTTATGTGTCCAAAGCAACATTCCAAACTACATATCTACCACTTTATCCACTATACCACACTTCCTATAGAGAGTGTCAGATCAAGAAAGATCCATAGGGATCACCTGGTCTAAACTCATGATGTTATGGTTGAAGAAATTCACCCAGGGTTGTTAAGTACCCTGATTGCAAAACTGACTTGAAACTTGACTTTTAGACTTTCCATCTTTCCACATGATTTACTTTGACTTTCAAATAATTTTTGACAAAGAATTTTTCAAAAAGCATTCCTGGGGAAGAAGGGATGTTCTGCCCTAGAAAAGAACCAGAGGTTTCAAGATTTCTTGAGATTGGGCCTGGCTTGATGTAGCTTTCCTGAGCAGAATCCTGCTTTTAACCACTGACTCCCTTAACATACCCTTATCCTATCTTCCCTATATTCCTTCTCTTAACTCCTTTCCCATCTTTTTTGTTGGATAAGATGGATTCCTGTATCCAAATATTTGTGTATGTGTATTTTTCTATCCTCAAACAAGTTCAGAAGAGAGTGAGGTTCAAGTGTTACCTGTCCCACTCTGTTATGATGATAATAACAGATAATTTGGAGAAGCAGATAAATATATCAGGGCCAAATAAAGCTTCAAGTCAAGAGTCACAGATTGACAGGCTTCAGTGAGGAAAGGAGGGGGCTAAACACTCCTGGATCTCAAACCCCTCCCCTTCTAACAGTTGCTGCTTCAGTTAGGTATGGAGGCAGGATAAGATTCTTCTGGTAAGTTTCTGTTATGGCTGAAACCCCAATGATGTTCCTTTCCTTTAATTTATATTCCTAACAGGTCTGATAAATGAGTAAGTAGAAGCTAGCTATATAACTGTTGAGGACAGAGATGATCTTCTTAAAACTGGCAGCAGACAGGATTCAAACTAGATGTCCAGACTGAGTTGTGAGTATTCTCCAAATAATTTCCAGGCACAGATATTGAAGGTAAAGGTTATATTAGGAAATAACAAGGAAAACTAGAGAGGTTAATGAGGGTTTTAGGATAATGAAAGGTGACCCTGAACTGTTAGGTTGAAGCTGCCCTTCCCCCCCTCACAGGAGGGGATGAAGGCACTTAACTAAAACTGGCTCTCTTGCTATTAATGAATATCTTTACTCTCTAATCACTAAATATTTGTTGTATTGAAGTTGATATAGACTAACCCTATTAAATAGGCTAATCTTTATGTAGAAACCACACTGGCTATGCCACCATGGCCTCTCAAGTGAACCCTAAGTCAGGAGTAGTAAGCAGAGAGTCTGCTTACTTCAACCTCCACAAAGTAACTGCCAATTCCTCTCAATTGCCCCTTTACCCAAAGTTCTCCAGGGGGGTCCCCTGGAATTCTGGGTGAGGCTGTCCCTGTATCTTTGCAGGGATTCCATGCTTTCCATCTCCACATAACAACTCCCACTATTCCCTCCTTCACATAAATTCTTCCTACCTCCATTATTTTCTACTTGACCTAAGATAGAAACCTTTAGTTTAAGGTATCCAATTACCTTTTACCTTTCCTTTGTTAAATTAAATACTTTTATATATCATCTAAGTGGGTGTTTGTGTGTCATCTCAGAGTCTGGCTCTGCCAGTCCTGTAATTGTGTAGCCTTCCCAAAATCCAGGTTACTCTTCTGATACTGGCTTAAATAACATCCTATTCCATCCCCAGAACCCAATTATTATTTCAGTAATAATATGAAAAATGTTCTAAATCCCTCTTGATTAGAGAAATGCAAATTAAAACACCTCTCAGGTACTACCTCACACCTATCAGATTGGCCAATATATGATAAATGTTGGAGGGGATATGACAAAATTGAGAAAATAATGCATTGTTGGTGGAGCTCTGAACTGATCTAACCATTCTGGAGGACAATTTGGAATTATACCCAAAGGGCTATTAAACCATACACTTTGATCCGGTAATACTACTACAAGATTGGAATCCCAGAGAGATAAAAAGGAGGGGAGGACCTACTTGTACAAAAATAGTTATAACTGCTCTTTTTTGTAATGGCAAATTGATACAAAGGGAAATAAGAAGAACCAGGAAAACATTGTACACAATAAACAGCAATATTGTGGAATGATCAGCTATGATAGACTTGGTTATTGTCAGCAACACAATGATCCAGAATAATTCAGAGGGACTTATGACAAAGAATGCTATCCACCTCCAGAAAAAGAACTATTGGAGTCACAATGTAGATGAAAGCATACGATTTTCCAATTGTTTATTTGAGTTTAAGTTTTACAAGATTACTCACTTACAAAGATGAACAATATGGAAATAAGTTTACCTACCAGCACTTGGATGAGGAAGGGATAGCAAGAAGGGAGATAAGTTTGATTATATAACTTGGGAAAACTTGTGTGGAAATTTGTTATTACATGGAATTGGTAAAAAAAATTTTAATTAAAATTAGAACTGAATCTCTCCCACCTCTGCCCTTTGTCTCAGAGTCACATATCTAAAGTTTTGGAACTTATTCCTTGCTCTTTATGCATCTAGAGATTCTCTCACTTAAGACTTTAATTATTCTTTTCCATTCTGGAATTATGTAAGTTATGGGTGACAGAGAAGCCAGCTGACACTCATTCTTGTTCCCAGTGTTAGTTCAAGGCCTTATAGGAATTCCTGTCCTCCAAATTGTTCACAGCCTTTTTTACCATCCCTGGACACTAGAATACTTCCCAAAATTGCTACTAATACTGCTGCTGCCACTGCTAAAGTTGCTGCTATATCCAGTGTCTCTACACTGTGGCTCCTCGACAGCCCCCAACACCAGAGTCAGTAGACCCTTCTATCTTCCTAAGCCTCCCTGAGTTGTAAAAAATTACTCACTGTGACTTTTTTCTTGGTTTTCTTTTTTTCTAAACCCTTACCTTCTGTCTTGGAGCCAATACTTTGTATTGGCTCCAAGGCAGAAGAGTGGTAAGGGTAGGCAATGGAGGTCAAGTGACTTGCCCAGGGTCACACAGCTGGGAAGTTTCTGAGGTCAGATTTGAACCTAGGACCTCCCGTCTCTAGGCCTGGCTCTCAATCCACTGAGCTACCCAGCTAACTCCTTTCTTGCTTTTCCTGATCAGAATTTCATCTGGAGGTTTTCTAGGTTGTTATGGAGGTTTATTGGATGAGATTGGCCAAAATGCTGACTCTCAATCAATCATCTTGACTCTATCTTCTTCTTATATGACATCTTAATCTGTTTTTCTATTGTATACATTTTTCTCTAAATCCTCCTTAGAGGATCATGCCTGAAAGTTTGTTTGTTGTTGTTCATGTTTTTCAGTAATGTCCAACTCTTCATGATGTTATTTGGGGTTTTCTTGGCAAAGAAACTAGAATGGTTTGACATTTCCTCCTCCAGTTTGTTTTACAGATGAGGAAACTGAGGCAAACAGAGTTAAATGGCTTGTCCAGGGTCAAATAGCTAGTAAGTGATTGAGGTCGGATTTGAACTCAGAAAGATGCATTTTCCTGGCTCTAGGCCCAACACTTTATCCACTGAGCTACCTCGCTGCCCCTCTTCTTCTATTAATATTATATTATTATCAGTACAAAAAAGAAGACATTAATCTGTTATCCTTTGAACTTTTGGAAGGACAGGCATATTTTGTTGTGACACTGTCTCCCATTAAATAACCACCTAATGATACTTTCTCATAAAAATTATGCAAATGTGTAAATGTCTATTACACCTGACAGCATGTATGACTCTTTATTTTCTATTTCTTAACTTCAATCACTTACAACTTTCTCAGACTATACTTTTTAAAAGGTCTGATAGATTGTGAAAATTGAAAAGCTGTGAGTGGGAACATGAGAGAATGATTCATTATGTTGAAACTTCTAAGTCACATGTTCTGTTTGGAAGCAAGGCCTAAGAAGACAAAGCTAATTCTTATGGAACACATGGACTGATGAAAACAGATGGTGTGAATGACCAATAATAATGGACATAAGCTGAAACAAGAATAATCACAAAAATAGGGAAGAGGCATCTCTGGTAAATAACACCTCAGGATAATTGCAGTGAGTCAAAGCAAAATCAAGACAGACTGGTGCAATGGATTAAAATAACAATATCTTACTATTTGTTAGAAAACTAGGAAATATATATATGCATTATATATATATATAAAACTAGGAAAAATATAGGATTCCTATAGATAACATGCTTGCCTCTCATTTATGTATGAATATCTTGGCCCCATCTACTCTGACATAAAATGGCCATTTTTCCAGCTCTTAAAAATTAACCTATTTCTTTAGAACGCTTTGCAATAGGGGCAGCAAGATTTAGCATACCCCTTAAACAAAAGCAGAGATTCTGTTTTAATTTATGACACAATGACTTGGAGGAAATGAAGTGTGTCCTGGGGAAGAAAAGGAATTATTGGTTTGTGTAAAAAAGCACTTGCAGTAAGATGTTGATCTTGGGCTTAATAAAATTGTCTTTTATCTTTGGTTATAAAATTGAAATTAATGGTGACATGAATTTCAAATAAAGAACCAATGTGTTTTGTCATGCTCCTTTGAGAAGATAGATACTCCTTCATTTAATAATAGTATATGGTTTGGAAATAACCTTCTTAAATATACATTTAACATTTTCTTTATGGTATATTTCTTTTGACAAATCTCAGACTCACCATGTCCAAAACAAAATTTACTATGTCCTCTTCTTCCTCTACACTCCCAAACTCTCCTCTCTCCCCAGCTTTTCTACTACTGTCAAGGACACCATCAACTTCCAAGTCACTCATGCTTACAATCTCAGAGTCATCCTTCACTCCTCATTTACATTCACCCCACAGACTCCTAGAGCAGGAGAAGACTTCAGAGGCCAATGAGTCCAATCCACTTGACAATGAATCCCTTCTAAGACATCACATATAAGTTGTCATCCAACCTTCCCTTGAAAAACTTCTAGTAACATGGGTCTTCCCTCCAAAATTAACCCATTACACTTTTGGTTCCCTCTAATTTGGGGGAAGTTTTTCCTTATTTTGAATCAGAAGATCTTTGATTTCAAAGGGACCTTGGAGTAGTGGTGTAACAGTAAATGTTTAACTGGCTCTCAGGGGGTAGGGAATGTAAATAATGTTTGCAAGAAGCCATCTTGGGCCATGAGTTGCCAGTTGGTAGCTCAGATTTTAGAATTTCAGGAGTTGGCATGAGCTGACATGACTCTGGAAAAACTGTTGGAGCACCCCTTTAAATAGGAGCTGAATCCTAACCTCAGGATCTCAGTTGTGAGAAGTGGGTAAGTGAAGGGTAGGTTTTTCAACTTGTCTCAGAGCTATTTCATAGGCCAGGATTAGCTGTCATTTTGTAGGGACAGTTACCCAGGTGCATCCAGTTACATCATCTACAATTAATATATCATCATTGATTTATTAACTTCTCGACTCCATCAAGATTATTACTGAAGATTAATTCAACAAAATTAAGCCAACTTAACCAGAGCTAAACCATCTAGCAGCTTGAGTTTGGCCTGGTGACCAGGCCGAAGACTGACCAACCTGGCAGTTTCTGTGAATCAATATCTTCTAAAACCTGCTGAAGATATATTACTAATGTATTAGTATAACAGGAATCTAGGTTTCATTCCCAATCCCTCTTTCCTTCAACTTTAACCCATCCTTCAACCATCCCTGTTTATTTTTATTAAATAAGTCTTCAAAAGTGAGATCTGTTACTGACCTGAGTAGTTGCTAAGATTCTTTGAGGGAAAGGTGACAGTACAGCCTTGCTTCTACTTAGAAGCTCAATTAGAGTGAATATCAGTTTCTTTATTATCAATATTAAAAGCCATTATATTGCAGTCAGATAAAAATAATCTTCATCTTTTTAAGTTCCTGTATCCATAAAAGCCAAAGGAACAGGATTTAGTTCACTAAGAGTTAGATCATTTACTTCCTTATTGATTTACTGTGAAAGAGGAACTGACCAAGTGCTGAGTTTTATTGTAAGCTGATCTTTCTCTGACACTATTCCCCTGCAAGTTCTCTCAAACCTGCTTTTGATAATATCGCCTGGTAGTGTCACTCCACCTGGGAATTAGTTCCCAAACCCTCCTTTATAGGAGGAATGTATATGACACATTGTTCATTTTAATTTTTATTATTAAGATTTTTCCCATCACTTAAGTCTAATTAATCAACAAAATAATAAATCAAACCTTAATTTGTTATTTCCAGTTACTAAGTTGTAAATGTTCATGCTGAAAATTTAATAATCAGGGTTTTTTCCAGCACACTATTGCAGTGGGCTACCTAATTCAATCTGTGCCTCAATAAAAACAAATTCTACCCAAGGGCCAACCTGCCTGAATGATTTGTTTTCTGCATATGTTCCACTCAGATGAAGGGGAAACATCTAGGATGGGCTAAGAACATGCTTCATGAAAGCTTTATGTCTAAATGCTGTATATCAATCAGTATTTGTCAAGGCCCAATAAATTTGTAGCAAAGCAAAGGTCTAATGAATATATTACTACAAATGATGATTCCACAATATGTCACTTAATATTTTCCTACTTACAGGTTCAATGACAAGAAAAATATTATGAAGCAACTTTATGACATTAATCTTTTAAAAAGCCTAACTTTTTTTGTCTTTTTGTCTAACTGAAACTAACTCAGGTTCTGAAGTTATATTCCTATACTCCTATATATATGCATCCTATGCCTAAATTTCCCATAATCCAAAGGAATTTCCCCCAAGCTGTTATAATACAGTATTTCTAGTACTCTTTTTGCCTAGACTAGCTGAAAATAAATGCCATCTTCACAAGTTTATTAGCTGAGTAATAAAATCATCAGCAAGTGGTTACGGTTATATACAGACCAAAGATTTATAGCTACTTAAGAAAGCTGGATGTCAGCAATCAATGGGAACTATAACTAAAAGAGGATGATGAAAATATAAATGAATGACTTCTTGTGCCTCAAGAGAAAATATTTTCAACCCTTGACACTTTTTCCAGAATAAAAGGTCTGCTAGTGATTTAATCAATGAATTCTCCCATTAAAAATTACCAATATACTCAGCCCATTCTAGCTTAAGGTAGATTTGTGCTGTTATCCTGTTATATGCAATGTACCTTTTCTACCACCAGACTTTTTGATCCTCATTATTTTCTTATAAAAAGGTGAAACGTGCTCCAATCTCCTAGGAATCTTACTCATGTTCCAAATTTCCAGAACTAAGAAGTTATTTATTTTCCAAAGGTCACTGTTCCTTAGGTATGCCTGGTGTTTTGATAAGTGTAAAGTAAATGACTCTGCAAATCTTCACAGAAATTAAATAGTCCTCACACTGCTGGTTATGCAGCAACAATTAAGAAGTAATTTTTTGTATAGCAAAATTCTTACCATGAATACCTGAGGAAGTATTAAATTTAGGAGAAAAATTCAGGGTGTTATAGCTTACAAAAACATTGATAAGTTGGAGAGTATACAGAGGAGGATAACCAGGATGGTGAAAGTCCTTGAGAGCATATCATATGAGATAGAAAAAGAAATTATGATTAGTGTGGAAAAGATTCAGGGAGTACATGGTAACTATCTTCAAGTATTCAAAGGGCTGTTTTGAAAGACAGATTAGATTTATTCTGCTTGAATTTGGAGAGCAGAAAAGAATTAATAGGTGGAAGAGGCAAAAAGGCAAATTTAAGTTTAATATCGGGGGAAATATTTTTCTAACAATTAGAACTCTCCAAAACAGTGAAACAGTATAGAGTGGTATGTTGAGTGAACTAGCAGACACTGCTGTCTAGGGTCCAGAATGCTCAGAGAAAACATATACTATTACCACACATCTATAATAAACATAGCAAATGGGAATGTGGTGCCAGTATAATAATTGCCCATATTTTTCCAGAAATGTACCCATAAAGGGTCCATACGATGCCCTGCAGGCCTTCCTCTGGTTCTTTTAAAAAGTTTAATACCAGCATATGTCTGCTTTCTATTCCTCACTATCATTGTTTGAATTTAGTTAGTGCAGTGTGGCTAGAACACTGGGTTTGGAATCAGGAAGACTCATCTTCATGAGTTCAAATCTGGCCTTAAACATTTACTAGTGGTGTGATCCTGGGCAAGTCACTTAATCCTGTTTGATTCACTTCCTCATCTGTAAAATGAGCTGGAGAAGGAAATGGTAAACTACTCCAGTATCTTTTGCCAAGAAAACTTCAAGAGTAGTGACAAAGAATCAGACATGACTAGAACAACAATAGTTGTTTAGCACCAACAACATGGGTTCAACTAGCCCACATCATTTTCCAGTTATATAAGTTTTTTACTACGTCTGCTGCTATTTTTTGTAAAGAAGTCATTGTTATTATTAGGCTGAATTATACTAACACACACTTCATGCCATTCCCTTGCCTTGTGGGGAAGGTATTAAGATAAACCAAAAATATTTTTAGTAATAGATAACAATTAATGAGATAATGCACACTTCATACTCACTTTTTCTTTATTTCTTGCCATGCATGATATTACCCAAGAAGCCGGGTCATATAGGGGAGAGATAACTAATTCTGGAGTTAGGAAAACCTAAATTCAAGTCTTATTTCTGACACATATTGACTGTATGGTCTTGGGCAAGTCACTTAACTGTCTTCTATGAGCAGTCAGGACCATGGACAATACCAGGTAACTCTCTAAAACTCCATATTGCAGAACAGGTATTGATTTTACAATACAGGATGGGTTAGGTTTTATTCATTTTCAAAAAATGTATTCATACTGATATATTTTGTTTTTATATTATTCATATTAATCAGTGGGTCACACTTCCCTTTCCCTTAATCCCCTCAAGAGCCATCCCTTCAAACAAAAAATAAACAATAAAGTCTTTCAACAAAACTAATCAACTATTTAAAAAAACATGTTAAGTTTTAATTTTTATCTCTAGAATTACTTACTTGTATTCAAGTTGTCATCAATGTCAGTCAAGCTACCTTTTCCTCCTTCACATCCTGCCTCCTCCTGCCTATCACCCACAACACTCAGCATTCTTGTGACTCAGGTGTTGTTCTACTTCTATACTTTTCCTCCTCCCCAAAAAAGGAGTAAATAAACCTTTGTATTTACATTAGTATTTCAGGGAACCACTTATATAGGTAAACAACTAATTAAATATCAAAACACTAGGTTTGGTCTATTTACCTAATATCAAATAAAAAAGCAGGTCAGTAAAAACAGTAATTAGTTTAGAACTGAATATTAAAAATACAATCTTTTCTTGCTTTATTTTCCTTCCTATGAATTGATTTGTCAGTTTGGATATTAGTAACCTTTAGCAGATATAAACTAAATCCAATGTAATAACCTTCTTTTTTATTCCAAATTTTACAAAACTGAATAAAACAAGAATTTCCATATACAAAGGTAAAGAAGATTGTACATGAATGTAATATAAATCTTTTATATGTTTAATTTACTTTTCTTCATATCTACATAATAAATTCCATTCACAAGTGTCCCGACCCCTCCCCACATCACAAAAGGTATCATCTGCAAGACTAACATGTTCATACAAATGAAGAGTTTCATGTTTTCACCTTTCAGTTTACAATCTGGAGGTAATATTCACAATTTACTCTTCCAGTATTAATTCTTTAGCTGTGTCTAATGTTTTCTTGATTCTGTTCCTTTCACTGTTTATTATCCCATGGAGTTCTTTCCACTTTTTTAAAATTAGCCTGCTCATTGTTTCTTTTGGTGCAGTAGTATTCCATCACAATCGTATACCACACTGGCTTGTTTAGCCATTGTCCAGTTTATGGGCATCCCCTCAATTTCCAACTTTTTGCCACCACAAAGAGCCTTTTTCTCTGGTCTCCTTGGAAAACAGATGTAGCAGGCTATACACCGTTTAATAACTCCAGGTATAATTCCAAATTGCTCTCCAAAATGGATGGATCAGTTCACAGCTCCACCAACAGTGCATTAGTGTCCCCATTTTTCCATATCCTCACCAATATTTATCATTTTGTCCTTTTGTAATTTTAGCTAGTCTAATGGGTGTGCAGTGATATTGCAGACTTGTTTTGGTTTACATTTCTTTAATCAGTAGTAATATAAAACATTTTATATATCTATATATGGCTTAAATTTTTTTCATCCAAAAATTGTCCATTATATCTTTTTACCATTTATCAATTCGGGGTCAGCTCTTCTACATTTGACAAAATTTTCTATGTATTTTACATGTGAGACTTCTGAAAGATTGTTTATAAATTTTTTGCCAATTTTCTCCTTTCTAATCTTGGCAACATTTGTTTTATTTGTACAAAACCTTTTCCAATTTAATGTACTCAAAAGTATCCATTTTATATTTCATAATTCTCTCCATTTCTTTTTCACTCATAAATTCCTCTTCTAAACATATATCTGATAGGTAATGTGTTCTCTTTTCTATTTATGATTTTTTTCTTTTGGGTCTAGATCATATATCCATTTTGATTTTATCTTTATAAATGATGCAAAATATTGATCTATACCTAGATTCTGCCAAACTAGCTTCCAGTTATCCCAGGTATTTTTTTAATCAAATAGTGATTTCTTATGCCAAAAAAGTTGGATCTGTGCTTTTGTCCAAAAAAAGGTTACTTTGGAGTTGGAGTCAAGATGGTGGCTTAGAAGCAGCGAAAGTCAAGTTCTCTGTGAAAACCTCTCCACACCAATCAAAAACAAAGAGCTTTGAGGGGGACACAAAACCAAATACAACCACAGGACAGAGTTGGAGGACCCTCTTGCTCAATTCAACTTAAAAGGTATGCAGAGGAGTTTGAATTCTCAGGTTTAAGGAAAAGAAAGAAGGAAGGTCTCAGGACCATTTCCCCACCTATTGTGCTGAGACTCAGGTAAGGGCTCTAGCACAGAGGGAGTGCCTTGCTACCACAGATACTCGAGGCTCAGGGTTCTGACCACAGCTGGCAGGGAGGCAGCTGGAGGAGAGGGACAGAGAGGAGGGCAGCCTGATCACAGCCTTCAGTCACCACTCCTCCATCTTGGGTCTCTGCCTCTGGAGGTTTTGGCCTCAGGGCACATCCAGCTCTGTAGATCACATCAGCTGGATTAATCCAGTCTACCAATGGTGCTGATAAGAAGCCTTTAGAGAGTAGGGAAACTTAATTTCTAATACCCTTCTCCCACCTACTACACTGAGACCCACAGTAAGAATCTGGCTGACTGGGATCCCAGGGCAAAGGCTGCAACTGCAACAGAGTACCTTTATGCCACCATAGGAAGCTAAAGGCTCTGACCACAGCTGGCAGGGGGGTGGCTGACAGAAAGGAAGAGAGGAGGATCAGGGTAACTACCTTCAGACTCCACACCTTCACCTTCACTTTCAGCTTCTGCTGGCAGCTGGGGAGATCTGGCCTCAGGGCTCATTAATACAACAGGTCAGCTCTATCAGCCTAATCCAGTTAATGAGCAGAGCAGAGAAGAAGCCCCTTCAGGGAAGAATAGCCCAAACCCACAGATTCATCAAATAAACAGAGGAGCAAGAAAATAGTCAATGAGGAGGGGGGAGAGAAGAAGGAAAAGATATGAGTAAACAAAAGATAAAGAAAATAGAAATTACAATTGACAGCTTCTATCCAGTTAATGAATAAAGAACAAATGGAACAGAGGACCAAGGAACACCAATAAAAAATTCAGGAACTCCAGAAAATTGGATACAAGGTTTGGAAGAACTCAAAGCACAATTCAAATACAACTAAGAAAGGCTGAAGACAATTGGAAAAAGAACTTAAAAAGCAAAATAGGTCATCTGAAAAACAGAGGCACATGAACTGAAACAAGAAAATAGTGTCTTAAAAGCCAGAATTGACAAGTTTGAAAATAAGGCAAAGAAAGTGAAAGATGACCTACAAAGAAAAACAAAACAAAAGGAAAAGGATGATCAAAAGACCAGAATTGAAATTTAGTCTTTCAAAATTAGAATCCAGCAACTAGAAGCACATGACTTCACAAGGTAACAAGAGCCTATAAAACAAAATCAAAAGAATGAAAAAATTGAGGAAAATGTGAAACATCTCACTGATAAAAAACAGACCTGGAAAATAGATCCAGGAGAGACAATTTAAGAATTATTGGACTATCAGAATATTGTGAGAAAAGAAAAAGCCTGGATATCATTGTACAGGAAATTATCCAAGAAAAAAAAGGTTACTTTATTCTTTTACTGCTGTTTGTTCTATGGTCTGTTCTGTTCCACTGATCTATCTTTCTCTTTCTTAGCCAGTACCAGATAGTTTTGATGGTTACTTCTTTATAATACAATTTAAAATCTGGTATTGCTAGCCCTACTTCATTTACATTTTTTCATTAATTCTTTTGATATTTTTTTATTTTTATTTTTCCAAATTAATTTTGTTATTTTTTTCAACTCAATAAAATAATTTTTGGTTATTTAATTGGCATTAATTTAGATAGGATTGTCATTTTAATTATACCACCTCTGCCCATCCATGAACAATTAATAGTTCTCCAGTTGTTAGATTTGGCTTTGTGTAAAAAGTCTTTTGTGATTATGTTCGTGTAGTTCCTAGGTTTGTTTTGGCAGTTATAATCCTAGGTATTTTATTCTATCAATAGTTATTTTAAATAGAGTATCTCTTTCTATCTCTCCTTGCAGGACTTTGTTAGTAATATATTAAAATACTGATGATTTATGTGGGTATATGTTAAAACTAACCTATTATTGAAAAAGACCAAAGCTGAATTTCTAACCTCAGAGTTCCCCACTTCTGCAGAGAAACTGGGCAAGGTACTTTTTTGCATCTCTTCTTTGGAACTAAGCTTGGTCATTATCATTTCATAACACTTAGTAACTATTGTTTTGTCATTGCTTATATATGCCAGGAATTGCATGTTCCCCCTCCCAGTGTTAATGTTATACTTGGTAGGATAGTCATGGTGTCCAGAACAGTCTCACTGTACTTTACTCCTGCCATATAACACCTTAAAAGTCTTTTGTCCTGACTGCCACATTTTTAAGAGTGACATTGACAGGCTGGAAAGTGTCCAGAGCATGTCCAGGATAATGATAGAACTGGCCCAGGCCTTGGCACTGCTTGAAGTACTAGTATGATTGTAGCCAAAAGAAAATTTCAGGAAGCTTATCTGCACTTAGTTAGACTGGCCCTTAGAGAACAACTTGTTCATGTTAGGCATGTATTTGAATCATTTATAGCTTGAATAGAACTGTCAGGAGTCCACTTACGTAGCTGTAGCCACTGCAAATATTGTTTTCTGGTGCTCTTTATTTCATTTTGCATCAGTCCATCTAAGTCTCTCCATTCATCACTATATTCACTTCATTTTTATTTCTTATAGTTCAATAATAACAAATTATATTTGTGTATTGATATTCTTTAACCATTCTTCAATCAATTTTCTTTCATTCTAATAGACAAGCAAGAAAGAAAAAGGGGGTGGTGTTGGCCTTTTAGCTCCAACTGAACATATGGCCAGTTCAAGCTTAGCAGCTCATCAAAAGTCCATTTCCCCAAGTATGCACATGCTTCTAGGTACACATGGGAATTATATCAACTATGTACACTATACATGCTCCAAAGGACTGAGTTTATAGGGCAGCCTTCCATTATACTGTATTTAACTGTTGTATTTATTTATGTTTTTTTCTTAATCAATCAACAAGTAACTAGTATCTGCTATGGAGTAAGAGATATGCTGGGTGCTCAGGATAGAAATACAATTCTATATACATTTTTATATGCCCTTGTCTTCCCTATTAGAAAAAAAAGCTACTTGAGAATAGTGAACGTTTCATTCATTATATTTATATCTGCAGCACTTTCTAGCATAAAAGAGGCACTTAGTAAATAGTAGTTAATTGATTGATAGCTTGTAAATGAGACATGAAAAAGTTTTAATAAAATTCCCATTTGATGAGGGGGTGTCCCTCAATTGGGGAATGGCTGAACAAATTGTGGTATCTGATGGTGAAGGAATACTATTGTGCTGTAAGGAGTGATAAACTAGAGGATTTCTTTATGAACTGGAAAGACCTCCAAGAACTGATTCAGAGTGAAATGAGCAGAACTAAGAGAACATTGTGCACTGAAAGTGAAACATTGTGGAACTATCTGATGTAATGGACTTTACTATTAGCTACTAGTAGCAATACAATAATCCAGGACATTCCTAAAAGACTTATGGGAAAGAATGCTATCCACATTGAAAGAAAGAACAATGGGAGTAGAAATGCAAAAGAAAACTTATCACTTATCACTTGTTTATATGGATATATGATTTAGAGTTTCAGCTCTATGGTAAAAATGAATAATGTGGAAACAGGTATTAAGTGATAGCATTTGTACAACCCATTGGAATTGCTTATTGCCTCTGGGAGAGGGGAGGGAAGAAGGGAGAGAAAGAAAATGAATCATATAAACATGAAAATATATTTTTTTAAAAATAAAATAGAATTTTTCTATTAAAAAAACTTCCATTTGAAACCACCCTTAGAGGCTTTAAATGACTGCCTACCATTTGATCCAGCCATACCATTGCTGCATTTGTACCCCAAAGAGAGATAATAGGGAAAAAATGTGTACAAAAATATTTATAGCTGTGCTCTTTGTGGTGGCAAAAATTGGAAAATGAAGGGATGCCCTTTGATGGGGAATGGCTGAACAAATTGTAATATCTGTTGGTGATAGAATACTACTGTGCTAAAAGGAATAAGGAACTGGAGGAATTCCATGTGAACTGGAATGACCTCCAGGAATTGATGCAGAGTAAAAGGAGCAGAACCAGGAGAACATTATACACAGAGACTGATACACTGTGGTACAATCAACTGTAATGGACTTCTCTACTAGCAGCAATGCAATGACCCAGGACAATTCTGAGGGACTTATGAGAAAGAACTCTATCTACATCCAGAGAAAGAAATGTGGGAGTAGAAACACTGAAGAAAAACATTTCCTTGATCACATGGTTCAATGGGGACATGATTGGGGATGTAGATTTTGAAATGATCAGTCTATTACAAATATTAATAATATGGAAACAAGTCTTGAACGATGATACATGTAAAACCCAGTTGAATTTCTCATTGGCTATGGGAAGGGGGAGGGAGGAGAGGTGGGAAAGAATATGAATCATGTAACTGTGGAAAAAATATTCTAAATTAATTAAAGAAAGAAAGAAACTTAAAAAAAGGAAAAAACCATCCTTGGAGTAGGAAGAGTAGAAAATCGAATGATTCATATCTCAGTCTTGCCCCTTGAGAAGGTTCCTTCTTCCCTTTTCTGACATCCAGGTTCCAGATCTGTAAAATAAGGGAGTTGGGAGTAGATAGCATTTTTGGTCCTTTCCAATCCTAGATCTATGATACAGTAATGACCAAATTGACACAAAAACATCTTAATCAGATTCAGAGCTGGAAGGTATCGTAGAGATTGCCTAGTTCTAATTCATTTTTTTTCAGATGAGGAAATTTAGGCATAAAGACATAGAGTAAATTGCCACAGTCACAGAGGAATTATTTAACAGCCATGGAAGTCAAATGAAGTCCCATGACTGTGTAATTTCCACTGTTAAGATTAAAATTTTACCCTCACATATCACTATACTGCTAACTCTCACTTTTCCATGTTTGAAAAAAATGTTGTCCATAATATAATCCTTTTCTGCAAGTATGAGTACAAATAAGAGCATGTAAAGTCTTGATTGAAGAATAAAAATTCCTTGAAATCAGACATTTGGTTTTCTCTTACCACATGGACCTGCACAAAGATGATACCCTCAAAAATGTTTGTTGACTTTAATTGTATGACCCATAGTCCTTTCTATCCTGAGAATTATTTGTGGATTATTGTTATTGGCATTTCTGCCTCCTAACTTCACCTGCTGATAAGTGCACATATGTTTAAATGAGCCACATCTGATCCAATTATTCTATATTAGGAGCCCACAACTGTGTTTGATTGTTCTTCTTCAGTCCGTTTTTATAGTTCCATAGACAGTTCCCATTTCACAATGATAAAATTTTGTCTTATTATCTAGTAATTATTCCATTCGATTAGAATTGCCATATACATTGTAATACAAAATTGGGATTTAGCTAGAACTAACTCCATGTTCATACTCTGGCTGTATGTCAGGGTCCCATTAATATAAGATTCTGTTTTTTTATCTGAAGTATGACACATGAATGATGATAATAGAAATCAAGCAAATAAACTGAAGATTTAAGTTACATTATCAACAAGGCTAGGACAAGTCACCATTATAGCAAATATTGGTATGATCCTAAAGGGAGTATAGTTACATTTCTCCAGTCAAGAGAGTTCTGAATCTAACTAGTTCCAGATCTCAAGAGCAGATTGTTGAATATTTAGTGTGATCACTCACACCTTAGAAAACATAAAAGCTACAAATTATGGCTTAATTTATTTCTCTATTGATTGAAAAACTTAAGAAAGTAATATAGAAAATGTTAACGTATGTTAAGCATGAAAGTGTGTCAGGTTTGTTTTCAGTTATTAAATTTACCATGATATAGAAAATGTTAATAATGCATATTAAACAAGAGTGTATCATGTTTGTTTGCAGAGAGTTGGTTATTAAACATTTACCAGCACACCCCTGACTTATACATTACTTCTGTGGATATGAGTAATTCTTAAGACTCATGAGAAACGATTGAGCCAGAGAATTGAGAGTGCTATTGCTGAAAGTATCCCACCAAGCAAATGAAGTGACATGTGAATATATCTTAGAGTTGGAGTGTGAGTATACCTAGGAGATGGATTAGCAATGGCAGAGGAAAGGAGAAAGATACTTTTGACTTATTCTAGTCTTATAGCTAAGAGACTAAATGAAATTGTCAATGAATTAGAGATGGAAGGCACAAATGGCCCATTCCTTGTGAGTCTATGAAAGGATGTATTAGCCTTGGAATCACTACATCCTACGATATTAGAACTAATGTGGTCCAAACCCCCAATTTTAAAGATAAGGAAACAGATCAAAAGACGTAGAATGGTTTGAGTTAGATAGGTAATAATTACATTTAGCCAGTATTGTCATTCTTATGTGTCCTAGAGGCCAAAATATCTGTTATATTGAACCTATGGTACCTGTGAGGTAAAGGAAGGTACACAAATAGAGGCCAAACCAATACTAGATCTCATATGACTTGCATTCCTTCAATTATCAGCATATCTATAGGTATGTGGCCAACTTAATGCAAAATTATGGACTATGTAAAATCTGTCATTCATATTACCTCTTTACTTCTGTTGCTACTGTTTAGCTCTACTGCCAATCACCCTAGGTCTTCCTGCTTACTGTTCTTCAATTTTCCCAAATTTCAATGCATTGTACTCTCAATACCACCCACTCCCACAGGGTCATTATGTACTGGACCTTTCCTTCAGTCTCCATCAGATGCCGTCTGCTCTCTGTCCCGTAAGGCCTCACTTTTTCAAGTTTGTATTATAGAAGAAAACATTTGACCATCAAAAGGTCTATTTGGTGTCAAGGGAAATGTGAACTAAAACCCTTCTTGCTTTCTTGTGTTAACTGCCAGTGTTTGATGACTGGAAGAAGATGACCACTCACCAGAAATAATACCATTAGGGTAACAGCCAACTAGCTATCCCTCTCAGTGAATCAGTCTGAAGGTGTAGACTCAGTTGCCCAAAGACAAGATGGCAGCTGACTAGAAGTTCTTTTCCAATAGGCACAGATGAGACATGAATGATTAGTTTAGTAAAGATGATAGGATTTAGAGTGAATAATTTAATCCAAAAACTACATTTTACAGGTAAGGAAATTGAATCTCAGGAAAGTGAATTGATTTGACCAAGGTCACATGGTAAATAATGAAGCCAGAAGTTGAATTCAGTTCCTCTGAATTAAATCAGTATTTGTTTCACTATATCATGCTGGAAATCTGAGAAAATTAGACCCAGATGGCAATTCATACCTGATTAAAAATGTATTATATAACATACTTGATAAGTGAACATTTATCCTTTCTTCAATGTCCTCTAGACAAGGGGGACCCACTGCCTCTCAGGGTAGCTGATTCTACATTTGAAGATCTCTAATAGTTGAGAAATCTGTCTCTAAATTAAGCATACACTTGCCTCTTTGAAACTTCTATATATTGCTCCTAGTTTTATTTTTTGAGATCAAATAGAACAAGTCTTATAGCTCTGTCAGCCCTTCAAGTGCTTAAAGAGATCATGACATCTCTCCTAAGTCTTTTTTATACTTCTCTGTCCACAATCCCTTTAACCAGCTACTTTATTGCATAATCTCAGGACCTCTCAATTAACTGGTTCTTTACTTTAGGACATTCTCCAGCTTATCAATATCTTTGCTAAGTATGACACAAGGAATGAGTGCAGTAGAGAGAGCATTGGGAATCAGGAAGACCTGAGTTCAAATATAGCCTCAGACACTTTCTGGCTGTGTGACTCTAGGCAAATCATTTAACCTCAGGGTTAGCCAGGTGGCTAAGTGAACTAAAAGTCAGACCTAGGGATGGTATGTCCTGGATTCAAATCTGACTGTGGACACTTCTTAGTTGCATGACCCTCCTCTCTTCTGCCTTGGAACCAATGCACAGTATTGATTCTAAGATGGAAAGTAAAGGTTGTTTGCTTTTTTTAATCACTTAATCACCATTTGCCTTAGTTTCCTCATCTATAAAATGGGAGTAATAATAGCATCTATTTACCAGGGCTTTTTGTGAGGATCAATTGGGATAACAATTGTAAAGCATTTACCAAAGTACCTGGTACATAGTGTGTGGCCATATAAATGTTAGCTATAATTATTATATTCTTGATGTGGTTTAACCAGGTCAAAATGTAGTGTAATGAGTACTCTTGCACCTCTGGTACTGGACATTATACCTCTCTTAAGTCATCCTAAGATCTCAGTAGCTCTCTTTGGATGCCATATCACTACTGACTCATAGTGATTCATATTGAGATGCGATAGTATTATATTATTTAGGGGTTTGCTCCCCAGATGCACAGTCATCATCTCGAGTTAGAGCTGACCCCACCTGAGTCTATAGAACTATGAAAATATCTCGAATTTTCATTATTTTGGCCATAGAATATTCTATTCCTTTTTGAAGAGATTTGGAGAGAAGTTGTAAACATTTCTCTTTTCATATCTACCTCGGTTATGTAGTCTCAACAAGCATGATGGTGACCAATTGCAATTTCCTCTTTCAGAGACAGATGGAAAGTGTAGTCCCAACTGGTAAGAAGCAAGATAGTAATTCAGGATAAAGTCTTCTTGTCACTGAGAAGATGTACTCCAAAAACAATGAATATCGCAATAGTAGGGAGAAATGGTTTCCAGTTTGTGATATGGGATTCAGAGCAGAAGTGATCTAGAGTGACATAAACAAACTGAGTTGAAATATCATGGAGAAACAACCACAGAAGAGGTTTGGTAGAGAGAATTGAGGTTAAACAATCTAGGTCAGAATAGAATGCTGGTACAACTAAAATGAGTGAGCTAAACTGCTAATCTGACCATTAAGTTAATGTTTTATGGGTCAATCAATCCCACTTTTTTTGCCAGAGTGTAGATAAATAAATATAGGCACTTCGGTATCCCATGCCAGAGCCCCATGTGGCCCATGTATATATGATCTCAAGCAATCAATCAAATAGCATGCATGAAACACTTAACATAAGCACATGTCTGCATAGGCATAGGCATCAAGATGCCTACTGAGATCACAATCCATTTGAACTCTGAAAATTGACTATTTTCCTCTTAGAGGGTGGCCACCCAGCTGCACAATCACATTCTCAAGTCAGAGCCTCCAAAATAATTATAGAGAAGGTAAACTTCTGACTGAAACCAAAAAGATACCCACAACAGATATAAGCCCAGTGTCATAATAGCCTTGCTTTGACATATAATTTTTATTATATTTTATTTTTCCTCAATTACATGTAAAAATTTTTTAGCCTTTTTAAAATTTTGAGTCCTGAATTCTCTCCTTCCCTTCTACCCTTTGCATTGTGATAGCAAGTAATATGATATAGATTTTACGTGTGAAATCATGTAAAACATTTTTTCATATTTATGCTTTTATGATAAAACTCAAACAAAAAAGTGAAACATAGTATGCTTTGGTCTGGATTCAGCCTTCATCAGTTTTCTCATTGAGTATTTTCCATTGAATCCTTTGGAATTATCTTGGATCTTTGGCTGAGAATAAGTTATTGACAGTTGTTTATTATACAATAATTGCTGTTACTGTGTATAATGTTCTCATAGTTCTGCTTACTTCAGTCTGCATCAGTTTGTGTAAGTCTTTCCAGATTTTTCTGAAATCCTCCTGCTCATCATTTCTTATAGCATAACAATATTTCATTACAATCATATAGTATATATTCTTATAACTTATTCAACCATTCCCTAATTGATGAATATTGCTTCAATTTCTAATTTTTTCTACAAAAAGAACTGCTATAACTATTTTTGTCTATATATGTCCTCTATTTGGTTTTTATCTCTTTGGGTTACAGATTTAGTGATGATATTGCTACATCAAAGGGTATGCACAATTTTATAACGTTTAGGACATAAATTCAAATTGTTCTCCAGAATGGTTGAATCAGTTCACAATTCTCCCAACAGTGCATTAGCATCTCAGTTTTCCCACATCTGCTCCAACTTTTGTCATTTTCCTTTTCTGACATAATAGCCAATCTGATAAGTCTGGGGTGGTACCTTAGAGTGGTTTAACTTGCATTTTTCTAGTGATTTAGAGCATTTTTTCACATGATTATAGAGAGCTTTAGTTACTTTGAGAACTTCCCTCTTCTCTATAACTATTTTGGAGGCTCTGACTTGAGAACGTGATTGTGCAGCTGGGTGACCACCCTCTAAGAGGAAAATAGTCACCTTTCAGAGTTTGAATAGATTGCAATCTCAGTAGGCATCTTGGTGCCTATGCCTTTGCAGAAATGTGCTTATATAAGTGTTTCATCTATGCCACGTGATTGATTGCTTGAGATCATATACATGGACCACATGAGGATATGGCATGGGATACAGAAGGGCCTATATTTGTGCACCCATGTTCTGGCAAAAGAAGTGGGATTGACTGACCCAATTGAGTGTGTATGTTCTCCTCTCTTTGAGCCAAATCTGATGAGAGTAAAGTTCAAGCACTCCCTTCCTTACACCCCCACAAATCTTTCCCTCCAGTGTAAAAGCTCTTTTGTGACTCTTTCATGTGAGACTGCTTACTGCATCATTCTGCCTCTCCCTTTCCCCTTCTCCTAATACATTCCTCTTTCTTACCCCTTTATTTTATTTTTTCAGATATCATCTCATTCAATTCACACTCTTGTCCTCTGTCCATATATACTTATTCTAACCACCCTCGTAATGGTAAAGTTCTAAGGAGTTACAAGCATCATCTTCCCATGTGTGGTTGTAAATGGTTTAACTTTATTGAATCTTGTGATTTCTCTTTCCTCCTTACCTTTTTATGCTTTTTTTTGAGTTTTGTGCTTGGGGGTCAAATTTTCTATTGAGCTCTGGTCTTTTCATTAGGAATGCTTAAAAGTCCTCCATTTCATTGAATGCCCATTTTCACCCTGAATGATTATATTCAGGTTTATGTTAGTGCTCCTCCTCACTCTGGGATTGCAACCCAGGACTACAGCTCATATGAGTGTGTGAACAATGTCACAGAGTACTTACCCCAGAACCAGCAAAAGTACCTCTGTAATTTTCTTCTGACCAGTTTTCCTATCCCCTTACCATCGGTATCTGAGAGTTCCTTTGCTGTTGATTCAGCTGCCCCTAAGACCTGCACGGGCTTCTTGAAGTAAGGTCTTCCTTGGTGTACCAGTCTGTGTTCCACTGCCACACCAGTGTGCTAGACTTTTTTGTACCAAACTTTTAAGTTATCTGGGCTAAAAAACTGTTCCATCCTGTATTTTTTGTGGGTTCCTTCAAGCCAGAATTAGCTTTGAGGCATTATATGAAAATTGTTTGGAGGAGAGTTTGGTAGAAATCAGATGGGTCTGTGTACCTTTTCCACCATCTTGGCTCTAGGATTATTGTCTTCAATTTAAAATAAAAATTTTATATAACATGATTACACTTAACACATAATTCTAGTTCAATATCTCTATATTTGCCAATACTCAAGAAACAATCACTTAATGTCGATAGTCAGTATCAGAAAGAGAAAAACTAAATAAATACATTTTAATCTAATCCAGCTAATTTGTTAGCACTTTACATCCTGTCATCTCAAAAGAACTCCACATAAAATACTGTCCCCCATTCTATCATGTAATCTGAATTATACCAATGATAGCATAACCCATACCAACCCAACTCATATATGTAAATTTAATCAAATTATTTCTTTAAAATTTAGAGCTGAGAATATGAAAGCACATTGCCTCCTGGAATGAATAACTTTACCTTAGTATCTTCTAAATTACAATTGCTGAAAGGGAAAAACCATTGCCCATCATGCCAATTAAGTTTTAGTGTGTGCTATTCTTTGCAAAATAATAATAATCAGCATACAAGAAGTAACAAATTAAGATTGAGCATCACCACTAGGATAAAGCATGGTCCCGCCTTTCCTGCAATAGATTGTCTCACAGGGCTTTAACACCACCTCTCATCCTTCTTTCCTATGCTCTGCCAAGCTGCACTGTGCTTTGTTCTTCACTACTGCTTTCTCCTTTCTTCTCCACCTACTTAATTGAATAATTGCCATGTTCTTTGTAGATAATACACATCCCCACTAACTACCCACACATTAATGTCAGGTGAGACCATTTACACTCTAAAAAGAAAACATTTTTCTAAGCCAAAAAAAATTATGCAGTGAGTTTTGAATACCTCAGTGATATTAAGAGTTTTCCCCCTCTCTCATCTATAAGAATATAAGAAATACCAAACATATAAAGATCTATGGACAGAGATCAAGTGTGTCTTTTAGATATCATAGTAGTTGTTCTCTGTGGTGTTGACTTTGATAATTATACTAAAAATCCTAAATATTTATATTTATTATTCATGAAACTGTGTAAACTCTTCTGGGATCAACAGTGCTTATATTTTCCTTCTGCAATACCTTTGAACATAACTAGTTATAATATGTCAAAGAATACTTTTTTCAGTATTTTTTTTAATTTTTTGAGGTTATAAATAGATGACCACATTACATGAGCAAATGACCAGAGCATATGGGAAATTAAATATGAAAAGTAATCATATATTTTAGTTGTAATTTAATTTATAATTTAGGGATAGTAATGAGTTGGCTTCATAGTTTAGCTTCTTTAGCCACATCTCAGGACTTAAAAAGGCAAGTCATATCTGAAGGGACCTAGAATATGGGAACATAAGAAGAGAGGGAAATAATAAATATTTGTATAGGGTCTACCATGTGTCAGGCACTGTGCTAACTACTTTTTACTGATATCTCACTTGAGCCTCACAAAACCCCCTGAAAGTAGGTACTAATTATCCCTATTTTATAGTAAGCAACTGAGGCAAACAGAGGTCAAGTGACTTGCCCAGAGTCCTACAACTAGAAAGCATCTGAGGTCAGATTTGAACTTCAGTCTTTCTAATTCTAGGTCTAGCTCTCTATCCCAGGATTGTAGCCCAACCTAGACCTCACAATGAACAGTTATATTAAGAAGCATGACTCTGAGGCCTAGGTTATTCATCATATCTTAACTCCTAGAATGACAAAAGAAGTCTGAGAGTTAGGGCTGGGGAAGAAGAAAATAGAGAAGCCAGAAGAGTGAGAAATGTGAATTTCTAACCTATCAAAATCTATGGAATACAGCCAAAGCAGTACTCAGGGGAAATTTTATATCCCTAAGTGCATATAGCAACAAAATAGAGAGGGAGGAAATCAGTGAATTGGGCAAGCAACTTAAAAAGCTAGAAAGTAGAACCAGAAGTTGCTGTCAGATCCCTCTTAGGAGAAATAGACAAAGAGAGAGAGAGAGAGATACACATACATACATACATACATACATACATACATACATACATACATATTCAGTGAAACAAATCTTCCCACTTCTAGGGAAAGGAGTGTCCAGTTTGGGTGTTTGGGAAATTAGTTTCTGCCTCCCCCCACAAAAAGATGCCTTCCCTTTAAATTGTTGGGAGGTTGGGCAGACACGAAGGTCATATTTGACTTAGAGAAGGCCCCCTCTCCTTTTCAAATAAAGGAGCTAAACACAGTTGAACTTTTAATTAGGAAGGCAGTGGTAGTACTTGACTTCTGAACAATTAGGGAATGTTTCTCCTAGTTATGATAAACATTTCCTAGGTATAAGGGAAAGAAAGGCTCTCAGGTTTTGTATTTATGCAATCTGAATCTGGAGTTGGTGAGAGAGACTTTCAAAGTTGGAAAACAGAAGAGGCCTGTTGTTCTGTGGACAAGCCTCAGTGACAAGAAGGGTTGTAACAGAGAAAGTGAAATGTTTCCTGCTAGGCAGGGTAAATGCTAGAGGTACTGCCTTCCATGATTCCAACAGATGTACCTAATGACAGAGGATCTTTGCTTTAGCAGGGAGTTTTTATTTTAATTGGTCAAGAGAGAATAGGAAAATTTGGGGCCTCTGCTGCAGGGATCTAAGCAAGAGAGATGGGTGAAAGAAGATAACTATAGCTGGTCCCCAAGGTTTATAACCTCATCGGTTTCCATGGAGTTAATTATCATCTCTATGCAGAAGACCCCTAGATCTATGCATCTGACTCAACTTTTTCCCCTGAGTGTCAGTCCCATATCAACAGTTCCTCACAGAACATTTCAAAGTGGATATTCCAGAGCCATCTCAAATTCAACCTGTCCAAAACTGAATTAATTTCCCTTTCCTTAAGCCCTTCCCCTTTCAAACTTATTTCTGCCAAAGTACCACCATTTTTCTAGTCTGTGTGTTTGTAATCTTGCCATTATCCTCAACTACTCATTATATATTTAAATTGTTTCAAAATCTTGACACTTCTCTTGCATCCAACCCTTTTTCTCTTCTCACACAGTTACTGTCTTAATTTAGGCATTCAACTCTCACAGAGATTATTGCAAGACTCCATTGTACATCTCTTCACTCCAAACCACTCTCCAAATGACTACCAAAGGGATTGGCTTTAAATGCAGATTTAACCATATTATTCCCCTACTCAAACTCCATTGGCTTCCTGTTGCCTCTATGATATAATATGAGCTCCTTTTAAGCCCTCTACAGTTTAAGCCCAGCCTTTCAGCCTCAATGGAAATTACTCCTCCCACAGACTGTGCTCCTACAAAACTGGTCTCTTTTCCTCAGACTATATCAATCTGAGTAGGGTTTAATTATTAAATCATTTTCTCATTTTAGTAAGATTTCCTCAGGTCATTAATATATCTCTTCTATATAAAAACCTCATCATCCAATAAATTGATTTAAATTTAATGTAATGAGCCCCACACTTTGGAAGTGATAACAGGGAATAATTAAGTAGAAGTAATGTGAAGACAGAGAAACTCTTGGAAATACCACTTTCTTTTTCCTTTGTCCTTGAAGAAAGTTTTGATCTGATTGTCTCTGCCTTTAATTTTATGCAGAGAGTCTAGAAGCCACAGCAGGGAGGAGAGAGGATCTGCTTATCTGCTTGCTCTAGTCAGCTGTACTTGCTACATTGGTGGCATGACTGTAGCCAGAGAGAATGCAAAGATGAACCTCAAGCAATTCCAGAGCACGGTGATGGTTTAGGCAGAGATACAATGGAACCTACAACAGCATGTGGTTAGTAAGATGGGACCGGTTGTTGCAGTACAAAATAGACTTGAGCAAGACTGTCCTGGCAGCTGCTGGAAAACTCCCCAGTCATGATGAGTATAAGAATGAGTTCTAAACCCTGAAAGTTCTTACCAACCCCCAGGCCTGTTGCCTCAGATTACTTGTTGGGCTGATCTTTTGTGAATTCCAAAATTTGAAATACCTTCTCTAAGTTTTCTCCCCCCATCTATCTGCTTAGAGGAGATATGGAGAATAAACGGTGGTGGGCATCAATTAGGTGAAGCAGTTTCCTTGTAGTTTTCATGTCTGAAAATTGCTTTGCAGTTTTGATTTTGCTATGCTACAACTTTTTTAAGTTACTTTACTACAAGTTAACATATCTTATGGCCACTAAAAAGCCAATTGCCATCAATGAGTTTGGTCAACACAAATTGTATGTTTCCCAAATGGAGTGTGGGAAGATTGAGAATAGAGATGAGAGATTTTTTTATTTTGGAAATTTTTAAAAATAGTCTATATCAATGTATTCAAACAAATAGAAATGGGTCTCCACGAGCTACATATTGACAATTAATTAACATTATCTATGTTGTGTTGAAGTTTTAAACATTTCCCAATTACATTTTAATCTGATTTAAGTTGCACAAGAGAGTTTTACCAGCTATGAGTTTGACACCTCTAGTCTGTATCATGCTCTTGTCTATAATATGAGCCTGGACCATTGCTGAGGCACTGGCCATAAATTCATCAGGGAAGTAGAAGAGAAGTAATCTAAAGTGGGGTATCCACTTTGACAAAACTACTTGCTAGCAAAATAAATTATATTCTATATTTCCTAATTGGTTAATTAAGTTAATGAAATTTCTTTTTCATAGGTTGCCAAAAAAGGAGAATGATGCAAGAGTGTATTGCTACTTTTTCTAAAATGTTAGCCCACACCATCTTTTATATACTATTATTTCTAGGAATCAAGCCAAATAAAATGCACATTCTTAACTGATGGTATTAAATGTTATAAGCATCTGTACACATGCCTTCAAACAGTTTTGAAAATTATTTTCACTATAACTTTCAGCTAAACTTATATGTACATTTTATGCATGATCACAAGACTTGTGATTCTTCTGAGCTCATCAGTAAGTAGAAGAACCATAATGATTTGCTAGATACAAAGTTATGAATCCTGGATATAAAGCTAGCTCAGATACCATCTGATTCAACTTACTCATTTTACAGATAAGAAAACTGATGCCCATAGAGATGATTCAACTTAGCTGAGGACATATCGGTAACAATCATTTGCTTCCATGAACATGAGCACAGTCTATACTAAGAAATGTCTTCTTTATCACACCCACATTCATGTCTACAAATAAATACAAGGTACTCCTCTTACAAGTTGGATTAACTCTACATATGTCTGGCATTAGTTGGATGTTACATATGGTTTTAGAAAAATGATCAGTGTATTTACCTTTCTTTGTTAATCATTATAATATTTTGCATACCAAATTCTAATTGAATTGTTTCTGTTACAATAAAACACTGTGATAAACCTTATTCTTGCATCACTATATATTAAACCTTAAAAAGAAATAGAAACAAACTTAAAGATTCCTGCTGAATTTTTCTCTCTTTTCTTTTCTCTTCTTCCTCTCCCTTCCCTTCCTCCTGTCTGTGATGCAGTTTAAAGATAAAGCTATCCAGTACATGTTATTGGAGGTTTATCTTTGCTCCCCAGGTTCATTTGTAAAAGTCTCATACTTTCCAGTTTGCTCACTGATTTTAACCATTCAGTTCTACTCTCTTTTACCTGCTGAATCTTATTCTCATCACTCATTTCCATCTGCTAGTTTTATGATCCATGGCTAAGGCAAAAAGTTTTAGCCAACTCAGAACTCTAAATGGTTTATGCCTTGTCCTCAAAGACCAAAACTGTTCAAAGGCCAATGTTAATGCCTGATTTGTGTGTGTTCTGCAACATAGATCCCTAGTGTACAAGTCTGATAAATGGACAAGATGCCTCATTGACCTTACTGGTATTAAAAAGGGTATGTGGATTCTGAAATAATTCTTCCCTGCACAGTTCTCTCCATCTCTACTACAGACTTTTCAAACTACAGCTTAAGTAAGTTTAAAAAATTTTATTGGAAATGAAATTTTATTTTTAACTAAGATGAAGTTTTTAAATTAGTAGCACCTAGTTTTGTATGTGACAATTAAAAACACTTGTACTATATGATGATAACAAGGAATATTGGGTTCATTTTTTATTAGAATGACTCATTAAAAATAGGAATAAAGGTCTTGCCTCTCCAAGGTATTGTAGAGAAACAGATTTGAAGACAGAAAATGGGGAGAGAATCACATGAATCCTAATCATATTCATGCTAAATTTTTTATCCTTTTTTCCCTCATTCATTCAATAACTAAGTATCTACTATGATGCAAGAAGCATTTGAATATGTATAACATTTACTATTTTAAAATAATGAAGTCTTCAGCACGAAGCAATTAAAAACCAAGTGAATCAGCTCCACTAAAATCCCTTCATAGATTGAGGAATACTGTTCAATCTCTTCCCTCAAAACACCAGAAAAAAAAAGAATTAAATTGTAAAAAATATACAAAAGGAAGATACATGAAAGAATTGCCCAAAGGATGTAAGAAACTGTGACTCTTACTATTGCAGAGGTTGCCATGTTGCACTGGAGTCCTACAGTCTTTCAACCTGAACTTATCACAAATTGGAGTGGGAACCCCGCTTTTTTTTGCCCTGCTTGGATGCCACCAAGTACAGATCATTCACTAATTCCTATCAACCTTTCTGATGGGTTAAGGAAACAGGGCCGCTGAGATCTGTTCCCACATGTCCTCTATCCCACTGGTTTCCTAGGTAGAGCCTTTAAGTGTGAAGGCAACACTCAAAAACAGATCCAGATGAAGATCATCCACTGACCAGACCTCAGAGAATCTGTCTTTCCTGACCATGTGGCCTGAGCTTATGGAACCTCCCAACTCCCCACAGAAGCAGAGTCCCAGAAACCAATCAGCATCCCAGGGGGAAATCTTGTACCTTTCCAAATCAGCAAGGACCCTGTCTAGCTCTTATTCCCAAGCTCCAGTCTTAGATAGAATAGTTCCTGGCCTCCTCTTAGTCTAGTTGTCAAAAATCTGGGTGCTAGGGGGCAGCTGGGTAGCTCAGTAGATTGAGAGCCAAGCCTAGAGACAGGAGGTCCTAGGTTCAAATCCGGCCTCAGACACTTCCCAGCTGTGTGACCCTGGGCAAGTCACTTGACCCCCATTGCCTACCCTTACCACTCTTCCACCTATAAGTCAATACACAGAAGTTAAGGGTTTAAAATTTAAAAAAAAAAATCTGGGTGCTTCCTGGCCTAGCTTGATCTAACTCATGTAAAAGGAGCAGGAACCCTCACTCTTCAGTTCTATCTTCTCTCTTTCTCTTCACCAACCTTGAAAAACAAAAAAAATCAATATAAAACCCTGCCTATGTATATAAGCGGGGTTCCCACTCCAATTCCCATTAACACAGATGAGCTGGGTCCCTAAATAAGGGACTTGAGATTACCTTTAAAAAATAAGAAAAAAGCTTCTGTAGGTTTTTGTCCAAGTTTTCAGGAACTCTTAAAGGGACTAACACTCCTTCAAAAGTGATTTTCGACCCCTATCTTGATGCTGTGCTAAGCTGATTAGAGCTGTAATGTCATGTATATTGTCAGCTATGATAACTGAATTGGTTATCTTTGTTACAATGGAGAAGAAGAGATATCTATAAAGTACTATATTATAAAACACAAAAGAATCAACAAAATTCATCTTTAAAATAATCAAAGAAATGATCTGCCAACAATGGCAAAACTACATGTTGTTTTTCATCTTTCTTAAATGCTTTTCAGTAGCAAATATGAATTCTTTTAATTTTCTTTACTTTCTATGTTAATCATTATAGTATAAATTTGTATACCAAATTCTAGTTGGATTGTTTCTGTTACAACAAAACAATATTATATACCTTATTCTTATATCATTATATATTAAATCTTAGAAATAAAAACAAGCTTAAAATATACATTTACTTTTGTTAATTTGTTATTATTCACTCGGTTGGGATTTCCTTCTCAATTGCTTAAAGGGAGCTCCTTATATTTTGGTTGTCTTTAATACAACTCTTCTTGTAAAATGGTCATGTCAATAAGGGTCTATGTCCATTAATATTAATTGACTTTTATAGAGGAACATTTATTAAGATAATATAGCAAGAACAAAATTTACAAACATTTCCCTCTCATACCTGGGGACATACTCTTCCCCACATCTTCTCCTCAGTCCCTGAGGAAAGTGACACAAACCGAAAGCAGTTTCTACACATCATTTGCTCTACCAAGTTCACCTCCAAATGAAACAGAGTCAATGGGTGAATCATTCTGGTTCTATCTCAGTGGCCTTTAAATTGTACTAGGTCATACACCCTGTACTCCTGATCATCTCTAATGGTCACCCTATCAATGAAGATTTCCTTGAGTAAGGGAGGGGATTGACTAAGTAAATAATGCCTGATATCTTAACTAGATGAGAACACCTTCCTGTTAAATCAATTAATCAATGCTTTCAGGCTTTAAAATAAGTGTGGAAAAAGTCCTTGATGAATTTGAGTAAAGTTGCCCAGGAAGTGCTTTTAGATTGGTTGAGAAAACTTGATTAGTCCCTTTGGGTCATCTATAAATATCAAACCTATTTGAGCAAGAGGGATTTGAGCAAGCAGAGAGGAGGAAGCATTTGAGCTAATTCCCTGAGAAGGAATAAATTAGAGAAGCACCAGGAAAGAATATCCCTCGGTCTTTATTTCACTCTCCTTCGACATTGATTATTTTCATTTTTTGTCATTTTTGTCAATTTTCTGGATATGGGGTGAAACATTAGGACATTCAGTTAACATTTCTGTTTTTAGCAGTGGTTCAGCACATTCTTTCATATGATAGTAATTTTAGATTATCCTTTTGGAAATTGTTTGTTAGTATCCTTTGAATAATTATGTTGGGGCTTTGGGTCTGATTTATCTCTATTATTTATATGTCTTGGATACCAAGTCCTTATCTGAGGAAATGTCAAGTTTATATTCTGTAATTTCCTCTACTTTAGAATATAGCTCCCAACAAAAGTCATGAAAAATATAAAATCATTAATACTGAGGTCACATAGTCCTAGTTATATGATCTAATTAGCTGTTATAATTTTAATATCAAAACTAAAAACAGAGAACTAACAAAAGAAAAAGAAATAAAGGAAGTTATTAGAAAGTTTTTGCCCAGTTATTCTATCAAAATAGTAACTTAAATTAAATTAATGAATATTTACAAAAATAAAATGCTCAGATTATCAATATAAGATAAAGAACTTAAATAACTAAGTCTTGCAAAGAGAAATTGAACAAACCATAAATGAACTCCTAAAGAAAATAAAACTTCAGGACCAGATGAACTTACAAATTCTTTTTTTTAAAAACCTTTAACTTCCATCTTGGAGTCAGTCCTGTGTATTGGCTCCAAGGCAGAAGAGTAGTAAGGGCTAAGCAATGGGGGTTAAGTAACTTGCCCAGGGTCACACAGCTAGGAAGTATCTGAGGTCAGATTTGAACACTAGGACCTCCCATCTCTAGCCTGGCTCTCAATCCACTGAGCTACCCAGCTGCCCCCCCAAATGAATTCTAAAAAACATTCTAAGAACAATTACTTTTAACATATATATGTAACATATTTTGAAAAATAAGGAAAATGATACCCTCCCTGACAACTTTTATAAGACAAATATAGTCCTGAAAGTTAAAACAAGGAGAAAGAAATCAGAGAAAGAAATCTTTAAAGAATGTCTGTAATAAATACTGATACAAAAATGTTGTATAAAATGTTAGCAAAAAGGGTATGGGACACTGAATATATATATATATATGTATTTATATATATATGTATACATAATAATCACATTAGATTTATACCAGAAATACATCATAGATTCAATATCAAGAAAAGTATAAGCATATTGGAAAATATTAAAAACAAAACAATAACATCACATGGTTATAATAGAGGATGCAGGATAAAAGCTATTGACAAAATAAAATAGCTTTTTATATTAAAAACTCTAGAAAGCATAGGAATAAATGAAACTTAAAAGATGAAATTATATTTATTGCTTTTATGTTATTTATTATAAAACCAAGTTACTTCATATACATTTTTAGATCATCTCTATAACTAGGATGTTAGAAAGGATAGTCCTAGTCATTAATTAACTGTGGATAAGCAGCGATAGATAAGAAGAATTAGCTTAAGAGCTCCTGTTATCAATCTTGGAATGTTGTTCCTCCCTAGGAATTTCTTTCTAGGAATTTCAGAGTCCTCAGATTTTGTAACTAAGAGAAACGACTTTGTTTATCTTCAAGTCTTTTTTAAAGAGTTATTATCTGAGGATATTAGTTATGAGATCAATAAAATGCTTGGATCTTGTAACAGAATTTATCAACTATTAGCTAATGTACCTTACATATGTGGGTTTTGTTAATCAGTGATTTGTATTAATTGTCAAAAGCCTAGAAGACAACTGTGAACATCCACAAGATGTCTTTCATCACAGACTGGGTGTGATCAGGCCACAGACTGTATCAACCCACAAAAAAGTCATTTCAAGCTCAGAATGATGGCCTAGAGATTTTGTAATTTCTTATAGAACTCTAATTTGGAAAATAATGCCTATTTTAAAGTCAAAGAAAGCAATGCCTATAATGGAGAAACAATAGAGGTCTTTCCATCAGGAACAGGCATAAAGTAAGAATATTAATTGTAACCATTATAATTTTTTTATCTTAAATAATTACTATTTTTTTAGAAAAGTTATCATGGTTACATGATCCATGTTCTTACTTTCCCCTTCACACCCCGACCTCCTCCCCCCGCCCCCATAGCCGCTGCGTATTTCCACTAGTTTTAACGTGTCATCAATCAAGACCTATTTCCAAATTGTTGATAGTTGCATTGGTGTGGTAGTTTCTAGTCTACATCTCCAATCATGTCTGCCTCAACCCAAGTGTTCAAGCAGTTGTTTTTCTTCTGTGTTTCCTCTCCTGTAGTTCTTTCTCTGAATGTGGGTATTGTTCTTTTCCATAAGTCCCTCAGAATTGTTATGGATCATTGCATTGCTGCTAATACAGAAGTCCATTACATTCGATTTTACCACAGTGTATTGGTCTCTGTGTACAATGTTCTTCTGGCTCTGCTCCTTTCACTCTGCATCAATTCCTGGAGGTCTTTCCAGTTCACATGGAATTCCTCCAGTTTATTATTCCTTTGAGCACAACAGTATTCCATCACCAGCATATACCACAATTTGTTCAGCCATTCCCCAATTGAAGGGCATACACTTTGTTGTGTGCAGATGCAAAGCATGGAATCCCTACAAAGGTACAGGGATGGCCTCACCCAGAGTTCCAGGGGACCCCCCTGGAGAACTTTGGGTGAGGGACAGTTGAGAAGGATTGGGGACAGTTAATTTGTGGGAGTAGATGTGAGCAGACACTCCGCTTGCTACTCCTGACTTGGGGGTTCTCCTGAGGTAGCCATTGTAGCATAAGCCAGTGGTTTCTACTCATAGGGTTAGCCTTTTTGTTATTACTATTCTTCATTAATATAATTATATAATTACTTAGTGATTAGAGAGTAAGATATTTATCAATAGCAAGAGAGCCAGTTTCAGTTAAGTGCTTCATCCCATCCCTTCTTGTGGGGAGGGGGAAGGGCAGCATCTACTTAGCAGTTCACGGTTTCCTCTCATTATCCTAAAACCCTCATTTACCCTTTTTAGTTTTCCTTGTTATTACTAATATAACCTTTATCTTCAAATCTGTGCCTGATAATTATTTGGGAAAGATACTCACAACTCAGTCTGAACATCTAGTTTGAATCCTGTTGGCTGCCAGTTTAAGAAGATCTTCTCTGTCCTCAACAGTTAGATATAGCTGCTATATCTCCTCTAACTGACCTGAAAGGAATATAAATTAAAGAAAAGGAACATTATTGGGCTTTCAGCCATAACAAAAACTTACCAGAAGAATCTTATTCCTGTCTTCATTATCAACTGAAGCAGAAGCAGTTAGAGGGGGAGGGGTTTGAGAGCCAGGAGTGTTTAGCCCCCTCCTTTCCTCAACTGAAGCCTGTCGATCTCTGGCTCTTGACCTAAAGTTTTATTTGGCCCTGACACATTTATCTGCTTCTCCAAACTATCTGTTATTATCATCATAACAACTTGTTTTCCAGTTTTTTGCCACCACAAAAAGCACAGCTAAAAATATTTTTGTACAAGTCTGTTTATCTATGATCTCTTTGGGGTACAAACCCAACAATGGTATGGCTGGATCAAAGGGCAGACAGTCTTTTATAGCCCTTTGAGCATAGTTCCAAATTGCCATCCAGAATGGTTGGATCATTTCACAACTCCACCAGCAATGCATTAATGTCCCAATTTTGGCACATCCCCTCCAACCTTTATTTCTCTCCCCTTCTATCATTTAAGCCAATCTGCTAGGTATGAGGTGATACCTCAGAGTTGTTTTGATTTGCATTTCTCTAATTATTAGAGATTTAGAACACTTTCTCATGTGCTTATTGATAGTTTTGATTTATCTAAAAATTGCCTATTCGTGTCCCTTGCCAATTTATCAATTGGGGAATGGCTTGATTTTTTATACAATTAATTTAACTCCTTATATATTTGAGTAATTAGACCCCTGTCAGAGTTTTTATTTATAAAGATTTTTTCCCAATTGTTGTTTCCCTTCTGATTTTGATTGCATTGTTTTTTGTTTGTACAAAAGCTTTTTAATTTAGTATAATCAAAATCATTTTTTTACATTTTGTAATTTTCTCTAACTCTTGCTTGGTTTTAAAATCTTTCCTTTCCTACAGATCTGACAAGTATTCTATTCTCTGTTCACTTGATTTATTTATACTTTCCCTCTTTATATTCAAGTCATTCACTCATTCTGAATTTATCTTGGTGGAGGGTGTGAGATTTTGATCTAAACCTAATCTCTCCCATATTGTTTTCCAATTTTCCCAGAAGTTTTTGTCAAACAGTGGATTTTTGTCCAAAAAGTTGGGCTCTTTGGGTTTATCATACACTGTCTTGCTGATGTCACTTACCCCAAAATCTATTCCACTGATCCTCCCATCTGTCTCTTAGCCAGTACCAAATTGTTTTGATGACCACTGCTTTATAGTATAGTTTAATATCTGGTACTGCTAGGCCACCTTACTTCACATTTTTTTTCATTATTTCTCTTGATATTATTGACCTTTTGTTATTCCAAATGAAATTTGTTATAGTTTTTTCTAATTCAGTAAAGAAATTTTTGGTAGTTTAATAGGTATGGCGCTAAATAGGTAAATTAATTTGGGTAGAATGGTCATTTTTATTATTTTAGCTCATTCTACCCATGAGCAATCAATGTTTTTCCAAATGTTTAGATCTAGTTTTAATTTTTTGGAAAGTGTTTTGGAGTTGTTTTCATATAATTCCTGTGTTTGTTTTGGTAGATAGATTCCTAAGTATTTTATATTGTCTAAGGTGATTTTAAATGGTGTTTCTCTTTCTACCTCTTGCTGCTGTGATGTGTTGGAAATATATAGAAATGCTGATGATTTATGTGCATTTATTTTGTATCCTACAACTTTGCTAAAGTTGTTAATTATTTCTACTAGCTTTTTAGTTGATTCTCTAGAGTTTTTTAAGTAGACCATCATATCATCTGCAAAGAGTGATAGCTTAGTCTCCTCACTGCCTATTTCAAAGCCTTCAATTTCTTTTTCTTCCCTAATTGCTACTGCTAGTGTTTTTAGTACAATGTTAAATAATAGAGGTGATAATGGGCATTCTTGTTTCATGCCTGATCTTATTGGGAAGGCTTCTAATTTATCCCCATTGCATAAGATGCTTGTTGATGGATTTAGATATATACTGTTTATTATTTTTAGGAAAGGTACTTCTATTCCTATACTTTCGAGTGTTTTCAATAGGAATGGGTATTGTAGTTTGTCAAAGGCTTTTTCAGCATCTATTGAGATACTCATGTGATTTCTCTTTGTTAGCTTGTTGATATGGTCAATTATGTGGATAGTTTTCCTAAAGTTGAACCATCCTTGCATTCCTGATATAAATCCCACCTGATCATGGTGGATAATCCTCTTGATCACTTGCTGGAGTCTTTTTGCTAGTATTCTATTTAAGATTTTTTGCATCTATGTTCATTAGGGAGATTGGTAAGCATTTTTCTTTCTCTCTTTTTGATCTACCTGGCTTTGGAATCAGTACAATATTTGTGTCATAAAAGGAATTTGATAGAACTCCTTCTTTGCTTATTATATCAAATAATTTGTATGGTATTGGGATTAGTTGTTCTTTGAATGTTTGATAGAATTCACTTGTGAAACCATCAGGCCCTGCCAATTTTTTCTTAGGGAGTTCTTTGATGGCTTGTACAATTTCTTTTTCTGATATGGAATTGTTTAGGTGTTCTATTTCTTCTACTGTTAATCTAGGCAATTTATATTTTTGTAAATATTCGTCCATATCACCTAGGTTGCTATATTTATTGTCATATAATTGGGCAAAATAGTTTTTAATGATTGCCTTAATTTCCTCTTCATTAAAGGTGAGGCCTCCCTTTTCATCTTTGATACAGTTAATTTGGATTTCTTCTTTCCTTTTTTTATTAGATTGACTAGTACTTTGTCTATTTTATCCGTTTTTTCAAAATACCAGCTTCTAGTCTTATTTATTAATTCAGTAGTTCTTTTACTTTCAATTTTACTAATTTCTCCCTTGATTTTTAGTATTTCTAATTTACTTTTCATCTGGGGATTTTTAATTTGCTCGCTTTCTAGTTTTTTAAGTTGCATGCCCAATTTATTAATCTCTGCCCTCCCTAATTTGTTAATATATGCACTCAAGGATATAAATTTCCCCCTGAGTACTGCCTTAGTTGCATCCCACAGAGTTTGGTAGGATGTCTCATCATTGTCATTCCCTTCAATGAAATTGCTGATTGTTTCTATGATTTCTTCTTTGACTGGTTTTGGAGAATCATATTATTTAATTTCCAAATAGTTTTTGATTTGCCTGTACAGGTGCACTTATTAATTATTATTTTTATTGCATTATGATATGAGAAGGTTACATTTATTATTTCTGCTCTTTTGCATTTGTTTGCAATGTTTCTATGCCCTATTACATGGTCAATCTTTGTGAATGTACCATGTGCAGCTGAAAAGAAGGTGTATTCCTTTTTGTCCCTATTTATTTTCTCCACATATCTATTAAATCTAATTTTTCTAGGACTTCATTCACCTCTCTTATCTCTTTCTTATTTATTTTTTAGTTTGATTTATCTAGATCTGAAAAATGAATATTTAGACCTGCCACTAGTATGGTTTTACTATCTATTTCCTTCTTGAGCTCTGCCAGTTTCCCCTTTAGGAATTTGGATGCTATGCCATTTGGTGCATCCATATTGAGTACTGTTATTTCCTCATTGACTATACTGCTTTTTATCAGAATGTAATGATCTTCCCTGTCTTTTTTAATCGTATCTATTTTTACTTTAGCTTTGTCAGAAATCATGATCGCCACTCCTGCCTTCTTTTGCACATTTGAAGCCCAAAAAATTTTGCTCAAACCATTTACCTTCAATCTGTATATATCCACCTGCCTCATATGTGTTTCTTGTAGACAACATATGGTAGGATTTTGGTTTCTAATCCACTCTGCTATTTGCTTCTGTTTTATGGGCGATTTCATCCCATTCGCATTCAGTGTTATAATTACCAGTTGTGTATTCCCCAAAATTTTGGTATCTTCTCCTAGTTCTACTCCTTCTTCTTAGGCTATTTCCTTTTAAACCAGTGATTTGTTTTAAACCAGTAATCCTTGTCCCCTCCCTTGATTTACGACCCTTTCTACCCCCACCCTTATTATTCCCCTCTTTTTTATTTTTAAGGCCTAATGAATTCCCTCCCCCTTATTCTCCCCTCCCTTTTTTGACCTCCCCACATCCCTGTTCCCCTTGGTTTATCCCTTCTGACTTTCTCAGTAGGATTAGATAGAATTCTATATCCCAATGGATATAGCTACTCTTCCCTCTCAGGGTTAATGCCACTGAGAGTGAGGTTTAAATATTACCTCTTAGGGCAGCAGGGTAGCTCAGTGGATTGAGAGTCAGGCCTAGAGACAGGAGGTCCTAGGTTCAAATCTGGCCTCAGACACTTCCCAGCTGTGTGACCCTGGGCAAGTCACTTGATCCCCATTGCCCAACCTTACTACTCTTCCACCTAGGAGCCAATACACAGAAGTTAAGGGTTTAAAAAAATTTTTTTTAATTACCTCTTAATGCCCTCTTCCTCTCCTATTTATAATAGTATTCAACCCCTCCCCTTCCCATGCCCTCTTTATGTGTAATAGAATATCCTATTTTTCTTATTCATTCAAGTTTCTCTTGGTGCCATTTACTATTGACCCCTCTCTTTCCCACCCACCCCCACATCATCTTTGACCATTTAGTACTCCAACCTCTCCCTGTGAATAATTCTTATAATTTCTATAATAGTGGATAGTAAATAGAGTTCACTACAGAGAATTACACATAACATTTCTCCATATAGAAGTTAGAATAATTAGATCTTATTAAAGCCCTTAAAGAGGTAAATTTAAAAATAAGTGTTTTCTTTCTTTACCCTCTGTTTCTTTTCATGTTTCTCTTTGTTTTTGTGGTTAGATATAGAACTTTCCATTTAGTCCTGGTCTTTTCTGTGCAAATACTTGGAAATGTTCTATCTTGTTGAATGCCCGTACTTTCCCCTGTAAGTATATAGTCAGTTTTGATGGGTAGATGATCCTTGGTTGTACACCCTGTTCTCTTGCCTTTCTGAATATCATATTCCAAGCCTTGTAGTCTTGTAGTGTGGAGGCTGCCAGATCCTGTGTGATCCTAATTGGTGCTCCTTGATATCTGAATTGTCTCTTTCTGGGTTCTTGTAAAATTTTTTCTTTTACTTGGAAGGTACTAAATTTCTTTTAGTATGAAGTCCAAATTTCTATTAATTTCTGCTTTTTCAAGAAGACCAATGATTCTCACATTGTCTTTTCTAGACCTGTTTTCTTGATCTGTCAATTTCTCAGTGAGATATTTCATGTTTCCTTCTATTGTATCAGTCCTTTGACTTTGCTTCATTTGTTCTTGCTGTCTTGAGAGATTGGCTTCTACTTGCCCAATTCTTGTCTTTAGAGACTGGTTTTCTGCTATAACCTTTTGGTTTTCCTTTTTGATTTGGTTTATCCTGTTTTCCAGCTGTTTGATTTTGGTCTCCAATTTGCTTATCAATTCTTTTGATTTGGGGGCATCTTTTTTGAATTGCCCAATTCTAGCCTCTAGAGACTGGATTTTGGCTATAATCTTTTGGTTTTCCTTTTCAATCTGGTCTGTTTGGTTCTTCAAGGCTTCCAGCTAGTCATTTCTCATCTTCAATTTGCTTATCAATTCATTTGATTTCTGAGCCTCACTTTCCAGTTGTGAAATTCTTTAACTTTTATTTTCTTGCCAGATCCCTTCCATCTTTCGCTTAATCTCTGATTTGAACTCTTCAAGAGCTTGTAACCAGTTTTCATTTTTTGGGGAAGGTTTGGATATGGTTACTTGTTTGTTCTCTGCTTTTTCCTCTGTTGTCTGGATTTTTTCTGTGTAAAAGTTGTGGAGTGTTAAAGATTTCTTCTTGATCTTTCTCTTCTGGGGTTCTTTTTGTCTGGGTTGCCATTGTTAGCCCAGCGCCCTCTCAACTTTATCCTCACTCCCAGGATCTGTCTGCTCTCTTTAGGCTCCTGAGGTCTCACGTCTAGTTGTTCTCAGGTTCAAGCCTCCTGGTGGTCCCCTTGCTTCCTCCTCTGCCCAAGGCTTCTTTAACAGTCTCAGGGTGCTGCTTCCACAGTCATGCACCCCTCTGCACTGGGTCCCCACCCAAGATCCATGACTGTGCTCAAGGTCTGTGTTCAAAGTCCACACATTCTTTAGCCTCTTGTGGTCTTAAGTTTTGCTGCTCTCAGGAGCAGGCCCTGGTGATCCCAGGTAGCTGCCAAGGACTTAATGGATGCCCCAAACTTGCTCTAACTCTTGAGTGCTGGCTTTGGCCCTTTAGGTGGTGTGTGTGGGGGTTGGGGGTTGCTCAGCTCGCATTTTAGTGAGAGCTATTTCACCCCCTTATAGCATGGAAATGCCCCATCCCATGTACCTTCAATGTTGCGCCCTGTTGTGGAACCCTTAGTTCATCTGGATTTGTTTTTATGTCCTCTTTAGGAGTCCTGTATGTGTGGGTTAGGAGAGGTTAAGCAGCTGCTTTTTACTCTGCCGCCATCTTAACCCAGAACTTCACCATTATAATTTGATGGTTATGGCCATAAAGAAAAAATAAAAAAGGAAAAACAAATTGTAGGAATAAGCATAGGCAAAGAAACAAAATTACCACATTTCTAGATAACATCATGGTTTATCTTAAGAATCCTAAAGAACAATTAGATTAGTAACTTTATTAAAATAACAGGACATTAGGTGAAAATCATAAGCTTTTCCATAATTACCCTCCACCAAAAAAAGAAAAAAATTCCATTCACAACTACTATAAAGTGTATAAAATATCTGAGAATCCACTTACTAAAATTCATAGTAATTATATTAATACAACTACAAAACACTATTTACAGAAAATAAGATATATCCAAATAATTAAATAGGATTTCCTGAGTAATTGTTGATATAGGCTAATATAATAAGGATCACAATCTATTTTAAATTAATTTCCAGATTTAGTGCCATACAAATAAGATTACTACTAGATTACTTTAAAGAAATAGACATAATAATAAAATTCATGGAGAAGGACAAAAAGGGAAAAATTTCAAAGGAAACTTTTTTAACATGTAAAGAAAATGGAGGATAGCAATCCTAGATTTCAAACTATAAAGCTGTAATTGTCAAACTACAAACCATTAAAAAACTGGTTAAAATAGAGAAAAGTAGATCAACAGAAAATATTAGAAAAAATAATGTCCTGAGGCAAATGAAGACAATAGTACAATGTTTAATAAAAAGAAAGACACAGAACATTAGGGTGATGAATTGGGAAAACTGGAAAGCAAGCAACATCTCATCCCAGATACCGCAACTGCTACAAAAGGACAGATATGAAATGTAATGTCTTAATTAAAATAGGGGAGTGAAAGAAGATAACATTTATAATTAAAGATAGAGAAATGATTTAGCCCTAAAACAAAGGAGTAGAAAGGATCACAGGAGATAAAGTAGACCATTTTGATTACAAAAATTGAAAAACTTTTTTTGCAAAAACAAAATCAATGCAAAGTAGAATGGAATAGTTAACTGGGGAACAAATATTTTTAACCAATTTCTTTGAAGACCTTTAAAATTTATCACTTATCTTACCTAAATTATTAAAAACTTAAATCATTGGAAAAAATGAGCTGCCAAACTAAACTTGAAATAATGTGGAAAATAACTTTCAAAACAGGCATATGCATATCTATTTCTCTTTTAAATGTTTTTATTAATATAATTTATTTCCAGGAATCTCAGCCTCTCCCTCCCCTCCCCATACCACAAAAGGCATCTTCCAGCAAACAGATATGAATGTATAGATTATGTATTTGTTGTTTCCATGTCTCAGTTCATCCCCTGGCAGTGAACACATTCACAAGTTATTCTTCAACTATTAAATCTGTAGCTGTATATAATGTTCTCTTGGTTCTACTCATTTCATTCTTCATTATCTCATGTAGTTCTTTCCAAGTTTTTTTAAGTAAACTGCTTGTTTATTGTAGCTTCACATCTTATTTCAAAACTACCTTTGCTAACCAGCCTCTTTCCCAAAGTTTTCCTGGAAAAAAAACCACAGTAAAATCTACGCAAAATTTTATTGCTATCAAACAAGGGATATGTTAGGTCAAATATAAAAAATACAATGCAATATCATGTAATGTATGATATACAATATAATATGTAAAATATATGTAGGACTTTTTGTAAATGTATAAGAATAGGAGTCATTTCCCAAAAGAGAACAAAATCAAAATGGCCAACAACTATATTTTAAAAGACATCAAACCCCTAATAATTAGAGTAATACAAATTAAAATAATTCTAAGGTTCCACTTTACACTCATCATATTGGCAAAGATCTCAAAAGAGGAAAATGTCCATTGTTGGAGGGGTTGTAGGAAGCCTGGCACACTAATACACTGTTTGTGAGTCTATGAATTAGTCTAATCAATCTGCTATGAGTAGGGAAAGCAATTTGAACTATGCCTACAAAAATCACTAAATTGTGCATATCCTTCAAGCCAGCAAGACCATTAGGAGGCTATACCCCAAAATAATCAAAGAAAGAGGGTAAGTACCTATATGTACAAAAATATTTATAGCACCTTTTTTTTTGTTGTAACAAAGAACTAGAAATAAAATGGGAAATAGCATTACTTCATATAATATATAATTAATGCAATGTTGTTGCTCCATAACAAATGGGAAAACTTAGAGAAAATTGGAAAGACATATGCAAATTAGAGAAGAAACAGAACTTTTTCTACAATGACTAAAACACTGAAAATGAAAACGACTTTGAAAGACGCAAGAACTCCTTTTTGTGCCATAACAATCATCCATTAAGCCAGAAGACTAATAATAAAGAATGATTCTTACCTATTCGTGGAGAGGTATAAGACAATATTTACAAAATTAGACATTTTCAGGCAGAAATTATTATACTACATATGTATTTTCACTGGCTATACTTTTGTGGAAAGAGAGAGTTTTGATTTGGGGGTTAAGAGAATTCAAAAGTGCTAGTAGTGATATGTATGTTACAAAAAAGAAAGAAAAGCATATTAACACAAACATTTAAAAATAAACAGAAAAGAACATAAGGTAAGTGAGAAATTGTCATAAATAAACATTAATATTGGTTCTATCACATTAAATTTAATGTATAAGAAAAGCCTAAAATTGATAGATTCATGGTTTCATAAGCAATTCCAATTCTAATTTTCTGCCTTATATATGAAAATGTTCATGTTACTTGATGATTTTCTAGTTCATAATGAAAAAAAAAATGAAGGAGAACAGAAGCGGAAACAATCTGAAGAGGAAAACTGAGCTAAATAGTAACATTTCACAATGAATATCCTGCCTGTCCTGAAAACTTAGCATCTGCATAAGAATTTCCTTACTACTCATAGTTAAAACACATGTTGTTACTTTTCAAGTCAAGTGTGATCTATATAAATTAAATGTTTAGAGAAGCAAAGTAAGGGTTTGATTGCTCCAAAAATAAACCAGTACAGGAAAAATTTAAGCTAAAGTAGCAATGCTGACAGCATATTCTGTTTTATATCCATGAGAAATGTTTTCTAGAGCAGTAGCAAAATAAATTGGGGGGTCACATTTCAACAGCGGTGAAGCAGTGGATAGAGTGCTGGGACCTGGAGTCAGAACAATCGCCTCCTTGAGTTCAAATCTGGCCTCAGATACTGACTAGCCATGTGACCCTGGACAAGTCACCTACCATGTTTGCCTCCATCTAGAGAAGGAAATGGCAAATTACTCCAGTATCTTTGCCAAGAAAACCTCAAATAGGGTCACAAAAAGTTGCTCATGTTCTGACCTTCAAATTCAAGCATTGCCTATTTCCAAAAATATATGCTTATTTCTTCATCTTAAACTGATCATCTCTCTTTCAGGATTCCATAGTCTTTGGTGGTGGGAAAGAGATTGAATGGAAGTATTCTGTGAACCCAGTTTATCCATTTGTAAAACAGTATTAATAAAACACAAACTTCCATTTTTCCCTAGAAAAACTTAGAGGTAACAGTGAGAACGATTTATTTTATATTATGGTTGGAAAAGTAAGTCACAATACTATAATATTCTTTTTTCTAGGAATGTTTGGAAAACCTAAGAGTCAAATTTCCTTTCTTCTTTGGTATATTTTAAACTCCTTAGCCCTCAAGCAAGCATACTATGGACTGGGAAAAGTTAAGACTAGGGAATTTCTAAGGAATTGCAACTAGAATGCTGGATCTTTGTCAGGAAGGTCTGGGCTAAGTGAGGCCTCAGATACTTATTAGCTTTATGGATCTTGGCAAATAAATTCATCTCTCTGAGCTTCATTTTCTTCCTCTATAAAAATAGGAAAATAATATCTATAGTAATTACCCCATGAGGTTGTTATAAGGCTTGAATTATTTGATTGTTTATATGTTTTGAATTTTTTAAAATACTATGTATCTAAGAAATAATGAACAGATTCGTGGAAAAAAACTTGAAATGAACTACATGAAATTATGAAAAGCAAAATGAGTAGAACCAAGAGAATATATACAACTAGAGAATTAATGTTTAAAGAATAACTCCAGAGAAAGAACTGATAAACAGAAATATACAAAAACAAAACAAAAAAAAATCGAGAGAAAAAATATATATAATCAAATGATGCCTTCTCAGGTACAAGGAAAGATGGAAGGGAGAAAGATACCTGGGAATTTTAATGTAACCAGCAAACAAATAAGTAAAAATAAATAAATATTACGTGTCATTTATTATGGAAGCCATTTTTTGGATATTGGTTCCCCTCTTTCTTCTCTAACCACTTCTTCTGTGTCTCTGCTGGCTCTTCATATTTACAACCCCTTAAGGGAAGAGTATCCAAAAATTCTATCCTCTTCTTTCTTCACACTCTATTCCTTAGTATTACAATTCATTCCCAAGTCTTAAAACTAACACCTCTGGGCTGACCACTTCCAAAACACAAAATCTCAGAAAACTTTATCTTTAGTCTAATTAGATGATGGTGCCAATGTAATTGTGAAATGGAGAAACAGGTTTGTTTGGAAAGATACTAAAGTCAATTTTAGCCATATTGCATTTGAGGTTCTACAGGTAGTGATATACTTATAGAGAGCCAGAGATGTGGATCTAGAATTCTAGAGAGAAATGTATTCCCCTTACCTGACTTCTGGAAGTATATCTAAGACAACAAATGAGTTTCATATAAACCAAAAGATACCAGAAATACCTTCTTTGAAGAATTTGTTTTTAGAGGATGGAGAAAGGTCAGCCTCTCCAATCTGTTTTTTCCCATTTCATATCAAATTCCCTCTAAATAGACAGTTATATGATAAGGAGGCCAACATCCCACAGAAATGAAAGATGCCTCATGCACAAAACGTTAAAGGCCTAGCAAAGTTTTTTGAAGGTTAATTTGGAGTGAAAAATGTTCTGAGATGAATAAAGTAGCAATATGGTTATTCATTAACTCAATGTTTCCTTGGGTGAGAGGTTCTGTCACATAGCCTGCACCAATCCTGTATCCGGCCAGTATAAGGCACACATGAACCTCGTCCATAAGATGGCATGAACAAAATGACTTTTTAAATTTCCTCTTATATTTAGAGTTTTATTTTTGTCATTTGTTAGTAATGATATAACAGTTTCCTCTCTTTAGGAATTCTAAGGCAACAACTGATGGGGAGAGAGGCATTATATGTTGCCCCCCAAATCAATGCAATCAGATCCTTAAGTGTTACAAGTGGCAGAGGGAATTAAGTAGGGTTAAGGTGGAAGGAAAGAGACTGGCTTATGGCTGGTCCTGTAAGTTTGCCACACAAATAAGGGGTTTGTTAGAAGATTAACTGGGTCTTTAAGACATTTTATCCATATTTTGGCCAGAATGAAAGTTAGAAAATAGCAAATAACAAAAATAATAGCAATGACAATAATAATGGCCATTAAATTTGCCCACAGCCTCAGTCTCCAGGGGCAGCTAAGGTGGCTCAGTGGATTGAGAGTCAGACCTAGAGATGGGGGATCCTGAGTTCAAATATGGCCTCAGACACTTCTAGCTGTGTGACTAATCAAGTCACTTAACCCCCATTGCCTAGCCCTTACCACTCTTCTACCTTAGAACCAATACACAGTATTAATTCTAAGACAGATGGTAAGGGTTGAAATAATAATAATAAATAAATAAAAGTCACTGTTCAGACTTTAAAGCATGCTACCTACATAAGTACAGAAAACAGGCTAATATTAACTCAGAGTTATATTTCAATGTTTCATATTGAGCAAAAATGCATCCATGAGATGGATAAACAGGCAAGCTCAGCGCACCTAAATAGGCTTCTACTACAATGGCAGCTTTTGATTGTTATGAGAATCCCAATTGTGTTCCCCAAAACTATCATTTTGCATATCTGGAAGATATTGTGATGCTAAACCATGGCTGTCATTTCTTTAATAAACAGCATGTCAATACTGAAAAACAAAAAATGTCTATTTTGTCAATTTGGTGTATTTCACATGATGGGAATTTTTGTCTAAAAAAATTACACAATTCGTTTTGACTTGGTGTTTACAAAAGTAAAAAAAACCTTCAGATACCAATTTCAAAACTCAAAATTAGTCACTGCTTTTTAGAAAAATTGTATTCATACTACCACTATGAAATTGAGATAAAAAGGTAAAACTTGTCCAAAGACCCATAGCTTGTAAGTGACTCTAGTCTGATTTCATTTCAGTTCTTCTTGACTCTGGGCCCAGATTGCTCTATCCATTGTGTCCCTGAGCAGTCCTTATAATAAATTTATTTCATGCTTTAAATATTTATTATGTATTTAGTGTTTTAAAGTTTAAAAAGCTTTTTACACATATCATCTCATTTGATCCTCACAACAACTCTATGAAATAGGTATTATTATTCTCTCCATTTTACATATACAGAAACTGAAGCAGAAAGAGATAACTTGCCCAAGATAACACAGTTAGTAAACAGATAAGGTAGGATTCAAATTCAGATCTTCCCAAATTTAAGTTCAACACTATTTCTTGGACCACCTACTTCTATATACTTTAGTTATTATGTAATTCACTTTACTTCATATGACTTTCATTCTAAATATATCATTTACAACTGCTTCATTTTCTCCTGTGGTTGCCAGACATCATTGAACTGATTCAGTCTTTGATAAATTATTCAGGGAAAATTGAAATGGAACTGAGAAAAAGATATATAGGTAAAGGCTAATGGCAGGTAGGTGGCACAGTGGATAGAGGGATTTGGAGTCAGGAAGACTCATTTTTATGAATTCAAATCCAGTGTCAAACATTTAATAGCTGTGTGACCCTAGCCAAGGCACTAAACTCTGTCTGTGAAACGAGCTGAAGAAGGAAATGGCAAACCACTCTGGTATTTTTGCCAAGAAAACCCCAAATAGGGTCATGAAAGAGTCTGATACAACTGAGAAATGGCTGACCAACAAGAAGACAGCAGGAGGGTAGAAAAAGAATCATGTAAATTTCAAGAGTAGTCAGAAGAACTGGGAGCTCCTTCTCTTACATTGGTATAGAATTCAGTGGTGGGAGATTATTTGTCTCTATTAACAATCTTTTGGTTCTCTATTAACACCATTCTCCTATAGGTGGGAGATTCTTTGTCTCTATTAACAATCCACAAGATTAGTGATTGCACAGCCTCTCAATAGTCATGTCTTTCACCTCCTAATTTTTCTCATTTTCTTGATCTCTTCAGCTAGGCTTTTCTGGAACAAAATGAATTGTAGATTATTTGATAGTTAAGATTTACTTAGCTGGTGCAGAATGATTTTCAACAAGAACACACACTGGGGACACTCCAAGTTGATTCAGTGTGGTGAAGCTTCCCTAACCATGTTTTGATTCACAAACACTTGGAGCTCCTGGTGACTGCTTTGTATATGAGTAACCAGACTACTATTCGGTCAATAGCCTGAGCCTTTGGCCCCTGAGTTAATAAAATCCCAAGGATAATTCCATTACTTTTTTTTAAATTTAAACATTTATTAATAATCATTTTTAACATGGTTACATGATTCATGCTCCTACTTTCCCCTTCACCCCCCGCACTCCCCCCACCCATGGCCAATGCACATTTCCACTGGTTTTGTCATATGTCCTTGATCAAGACCAATTTCCAAATTGTTGGTGGTTGCATTGGTGTGGTAGTTTCGAGTCCACACCCTCAATCATGTCCACCCCGACCCATGCGTTCAAGCAGTTGCTTTTTTTATATGTTTCCTCTCCTGCAGTTCTTACTCTGAATGTGGGTAGCATTCTTTACCATAAATCCCTCAGAGCTGTCCTGAGTCATTGCATTGTTGCTGGTACAGAAGCCCATTACATTCGATTTTACCACAGTATATCAGTCTCTGTGTACAATGTTCTTCTGGCTCTGCTCCTTTCGCTCTGCATCTGTTCCCGGAGGTCTCTCCAGTTCGCCTGGAACTCCTCCAGTTTATTATTCCTTTTAGCACAATAGTATTCCATCACCCGCATATACCAAGTGTTCATAGAACAAGATCCTGGAATCTAGAATAAATTAGGGCATCGTTCCCACTAAACCTGGGGTGTTAAAAGGCTGGACCTTGTTTATGGTCACACTACTAAGATGAGTCACAGGCAGGATTTGAAATCAGATCTTCTTGGTTTTTAGCCAATCCTCTCTCTCTTACTAAGCCATGCTATCTGTCCTTCTCTGGACACTAATAGTTATTATAGACTCTATCCTATTACATATTTTTCTTTGGTTTGAACCTATGATTTAATTGGTGGAATTCCTGGTGAGGAAACTTTTTTTAATGCATTTCAATATCTGCTCTACATCTAGTCTTAGAAAATAACTGGGACAAGGAAGCTAAGTGAGTTGTTCATGCTCACACAACCAGTATGTATCAAGAGCTAACTTAAACTCATTTTTCCTAACTCTTAAGTGTTATAGGGATTTTAGGAAAGATGTTGTATTATAAGGATTTGGAAGGGATGTTGTCAGGGACTTTCTAGGTAGCTAATATGGGTTGCAGATAGGATGTAATAGGGAAGTTGAGGCTGAAGCTAGGAGTAATAACTGGTAGGATCAAGGAACAAGACAAAGCAAGGGATCCAAGGCTGAAGGTATTCGAGTGAATATACTAGGTAATAGGGAAGTTAAGGCAATATATTGGATAAGGAAGATTCAATGATGAAGAATGGCAACTTAGGAGGTAGGAGAAAATGAGGGAATATCTGAAGTCAGGGATTATATCAATGAGGTAACAAGGTTTGCCAGGGAGAAGATGAATTAATCTAAACAGGCAAAGAGCAGCAGGGCTTATAGACCAGGACTCAGACTTAAACACAGGCTGAAGGTCTGTTTTAAACACAAAAGGGGTTTATTGTCTTCTCAGGTTAAATTGTCAGGTGAAAGGATTAAAGGAAGCCCTAACAGCTGCTTAAAGAAACCTCAGGTGGGGGAAGGAAGACAGGAATTGAGTGTAAGCAAGGTCCAGCCTTCAACAAAGGGAATACATATCCATTCAGATAGGATAGTGGAAACAGAAAAGGCTACACTTTTCAGTGAAAGATCCCCAAGATGATAAGTGCTTTGTAGTTTCTGGTTAGGAAGAAAAGTCAGAGACATAGGCAGTGTGATAAAGACAGTAGCTTATTCCTTCAAGCTCTTCTCCATCTTGGAAAGAGAAGAAAACAATATAAAATTATTCTTTCTAAGACAAAAGGCAACAGCAAAGAAGAGAGAACAAGGGCTGGTTCCGGAAAAAAAAATAGTAGCTCAAGAATACAATATGGGTGCAAGTGTATAAATTATTCAATATCTGAGATGTAACGAGGATAATTTGAGGAAAGGTGTGTGGTACAAGGGAATTTTGAAAGGAGGTTATCAGGGATTTATTAAGATAGCAAATCTAGGCTACAGGTAGGCTGGAATAAGGAGATTCAGGATATAATAGGGCTGAAGTCAGGAGTTTAACATTGAAGGAATAAGATCTTCAGAGAGAGGGAGAATTAATCTAACAGGCAAATACATCAGGGCTTATAGACCAGGACTCAGACTTAAACACAGGCTGAAGGAAATAGACTAAACTGAAATTAACAACAGGCTTAGTTAATTTCACAGGAAGGGACTTGTTTTGAAGTTACACCTTCCTCCAAGATGGATACCCCGGCTTCCCTTCAAGCCCAGAGTATGTTAGTTCTTTACCTCTTCTTCCCTCTCTTAATAACTAACTGACCAATTATACTAATAAGTCTGTTGAAACACAAAAGGGTTTATTATCTTTAAAGGTTGATGTGTCAGGAAAGTGGGTCAAAGGAAGCCCTAACAGTAGTCTCAGGAACCTCAGGTGGGGGAAGGGAGGCAGAGATGGAGTCTGAGTAAGGACCTGCCTTTAACTCAAGCTTACAAAGTGTTCTTGATATCTAAAGGGAATAAAAGATGACTGACTAGTTTCTTTATATCTAATACTGTCAGATATTAATTAACCCTACACAGATTTGAACTCCTCTCTAATTACTCTCCTTATTAACTCCACAGACATATAAGGTAAAGGAAGGAAGGTAGGAAATAATATTGGGAAGGAAGATATGAAGGGTTTATCCAAATAACAATTTCTTAAATAAATATTTCAAAGCTAGGCTAAATTTCAATTTTACAGATAGGTAAGGAAGCAGCTTGGCTGGTCAGACAACTTCCCTCCACGGGAGACCCAAACCAACTGTCTTTTTCCCTTAAGATTCCAAACCCCTAACTGCTTTTAGAGCTCAGCCAAAGCTTGAAAAACTATATGACCCCCTCTCTCTATACTACAGAGATCCCATTTTAACATTACACCTATCAAGAAACCAACATAAGACAAATAACATGAAATTCAGTATGCGTTGTGAAAGGGAATTCTTGGTTCTCTTTGAGTTTACACTTGTGAAAAAGGAATCCTTTGTTCTCTTTGCCTAGTTGTAGTTAATACTTTTGTTGGCAATAACTTCGAATCAGCTGTAAGGGGGAAAAGGGGTTTTTGGTTGAATATATTAAAAGGTTGGTCTCCAGAGGACTGAACAATTATCAATCCTCAATTAAGAAAAATCTCAAGTCAAAATTGACTTTTATGGAAGTTTATTTACAAATTAAGAAGAGAGAGGAAAAAGTAAGAAAATTAGAGAGAGAATAAGATAGGATAAGTGATCTAACACTGAGTAATTTGCTCAGGCCCCTGGCTCAAACCAGGCAGATTTAACTAGTCCTTAATTGGAAAAGCCCAAGCCTTAAGCTAGAGGCCCAAGGCACCTGAGGCATATGAAGCAAAGCTTCAGTCACAGAGTTTCTTTGAAAGGAAAATTCCTTAAGAGAAGTTCAGGAAGATTCAGTCTTAACACTCACCATGTGGAACAGTCTCAGTCATGAACCAGCAGAGCTCCCTCAGGTCCCCTTCACAAAACCAGAGGCCCTTGACTCACTCAACTCTCTCTTTTTAAAGGGGTCACTTATGTGTCACTTCCTGTGTCTCCCTCCTAGTTTTTGTGTCCAATCACAACAGATGCTTCTCTTAAGACTGCCTAGGGGGCAATCAGTCGATTCTGATGCATCAACCACTCCAGCACACCTGGGTTATGGACCTCCCAAAATTGGAGGTATTCTCACATTTGGTGATTAAATCTAAAGATGGGCAGTGTAGATTTAATCTCATTATCATACAACAGGAGCTTAAACTAGGTGGGAGAAGCTTGAAAACCACTTAGTAAGTTCACACCTTATTTGTTGCCAAGTGAGAACAAGCCAGAAACTTAAGAGTTCACAAACTTAGAAAGGTGTGATTCCAAAGGTGAGAACTCAGACAATTTGGAAGCTGTGTTTGACCCTTGTGAAAAGGGGCACAGATAGGAAAACACCATAAAAGCCATGAGGGCAGGCTGGTGAAGGAGTCCGTTAGAGGAGGCTAGTAGAGAGTGAACTCCAAGAAGAGAGTCACTCCAAGAAGTAGAGAGTGAACTCCAAGAAGAGAGTCACTCCAAGAAGGAAGTTGGCTTTAAGAAGAAGGTTGGCTCAAAGAAGAAAGTGGGCCTCAGGAGTCACCTTCAGCTCCAGTCATTGTCTTGGGTAAGTGGATAGCTGGTTTTCCCTTCCTATCTTCTGGAGATAGTTTAATTCTGATTGAAGGTTAACAAGTCCTGGCTGAACCAAGCACTGGAATAATATTTAGTTAGATAGGCTAATGTCTTTTTCTATCCTTGTATTTCTCTACTTTAATCTCTTTTACAAATAAAAGATTTATAATTTTCATATATGTAGCCAAACCATTAATTTTAACACTTACAGCATGCAAGATGTCCTTTGAAATAAGCTTAAGTGACAAAAAGTTCCAATTAGAATCTCATTAAAGCCCAATTCCTCTATCATTATAATTTTCACCAACTTCATCCTTAACAAAATTTTGACTAAAATGACTTTTACCAATTCTCAAGCATTATGTGAAATACAGATTCAGATTATTCATAGATATATTAATGCATAAATTCAGAAAAATGTTACACTTAAAAATAATTTTATGCTGAGAATTATTCTCTATAGTTCAGAAACAAGAATCTAAACAAGAAAATGAGTTTAGCGCTTTTCAGTGCCAAAGGCAAAAGAATTTCGTAATTGACAGGGGCAGTTTTTTATTTTCTAAATTATAAACTTTCTTTCCTTTCCACATGCCAGTTCAAATTTAGAGAACTAGTACTTAGAATAATAAAGGGTCCAAATATTAGGGTACAAGACAGGAGACTGGATCAGTTACATTGAGCAAGATCACAATTGTTAGAACCAGCATAGAATGTCAGAGTGAAAACAGTACTAAAGGTGAAGTGATGCTGAACTAACTACTTGACCAATGAATTCATGGATCTTTATTTCCTTAGTGCCAATTCTGAATTGATTTCAGGATCTGGGTGAAACTGAACTAAAAGATAAATAAGCAATTCTAGCAAAAGGTAATGGAGAAGGAAGAGTTGTGATGGAAATGAGGTGAACAGATAGGCAGGCAAATTTTACAAGAAATAGGAAATGTATGCAATACAAAGTCAGATATTAATCCCCCTACTTCTCAAGAGGACATATAGTAGTCCTTTACAAAAAGTGCATCACTGTTTTAAAGGGAAAGCTATGCTATCAGTTGTGTTGAGTACTTGCTTGTGGGCACAAAGAGCTCTTATTTTTATACTCTTCATCGTTACCAAATTGAAGTAGTTGTCTAAGTTCTAAGAGAAAAGTTATCTGACCATTATTAGAATGCAGGTCTTGTACATTTTCTATGAGGAAACTAGAAAACTTGGAGATTAGAGAAAGCAGATTGGGTTAATATCCACTATCCAAGAATCACAGCCAGCTCTTCCAAAAAATACATGTGGATTTTCAGGAACAACAAAAAATGATCTGTACCAAGATGTTATTTCATTATAATAAAGGATAAATATTCATTATTCTGAAGAAATGGCAAATTGTAGAGGACAAAGCCATCATGCCTAAAGCTATTCAGCCCCCCAACTAACATCATTGCTGAAAGCATAGAGCTCTATGACAGTTAAATCTAATGTAATGAAATTTAATTTAAATTATCTGATTTAATACCTCAGTTTTGTCTATAAATTTCTAAATTATATGTCATGGATATATATGACTACTTGCATCCCAGTTCTCTTCCTAGTAAGAAAGTCTCTGGCTATGAAACATATATAGTTCTCCCAAAGGAGTGCTATTAGAAGAAGTAACTAGCTTTTGTGAAATTAAAAATAATTCTTGGAGAAATGGGCCAACTCTTCTATCAAAAAAAAAAGATTTCTTTTCCAGTGCCTTTTCATATCAGAAGATTACTCACAGAGGTAGATTCTAAGCTTATACCACCTCTTTGGACTGGATCTAGAAAAAAAGAAGTCAGTTGCAAAGTTAGCTCAAGACATGAAAGACTAGATCTCAGTCCTAAACAGTTTGAAATATGGGAATTCTATGCAAGTACATGGCTTCCTCCCACTTCTTTGAGCTGCTTATAGCTCTTCTTTTTTGGCATAGCGATATGAGTTGTAAGTATGTCCTCTTTCCCATGTAAGTGAGAATTCGTGAACTTCAGCTCCTGAAATCTAGCCTGCTAAAGAAAGAAGAGGAGTTTCAGGGGAAGACTGGTCTCTTAGAGCACACACAACCCCTAAAATTCAGTTAAGGACTTACCAAAGCCCCAAACATGAAAACATGGCAGATCTACATTTTGCCCTCAACTAACATCATGAGATATTCAGATATTTTAAGTGTGAGAAGATGTTGCCTTTCTAGTAATCCTAAATTCATTTTCTAAGGGAGTTCAAGCACTCAGGGAAATGTCATGAGCCTGCATGCCTGCATATGTTCTGAGGGCAAATGTGACACTCACCAGAATGTTATAGGCTTGTTCCACTCTATTTCTCAAACTCTAATGGATAGTTCCATAAGGTTAAATGCCTGTATGAAGTCTCTGGGGTGAAAGTAGAACAAAATGGAGTATTGGAGGGGTTGCCTCTGTAGTAAGCCTTTGTATTTCCCTTCTGAGGAAGTTCCAAATCACAAGTGGTACCAGAAGTCTGGAGGATAATATATGCACCTGGGAAGGACGGGAACTTATAGATTCACAAGAGAAAATTTGAGTGGTTGCATATGAACTATTTTGAGTCTTTTATCTGTTTTCCGTACAATGAAATAAAGGCTATGCTGTACCTCATATGCATTGTAAACTGTAATGTAGAAGATGGCAGGATGGAATTCCTGCAAAATATAGGGTCAAGCCTCGGAGGCTGTATTTTGCAGGAATTCCATCCTGCCATCTTCTACATTACAAAACCATGATCCTTCTAGGTATATCTGTAGAGTCTTAGAAATAAGCTATATCCTGAGATTTCCCAGAGAAACATGCTGGTGGTGGTAAAATAAGTTTGGGGAGGGGAGTGATTACTTTGGGAAGGCCCCCAGGGTTGAATTGGTTCTATTTAAGCCAATAGCCTGGGTTACTTAGCCACAGGTTATAGAAGTAACCTTTAAAAATATCACTAGAACTGGGATAGCTAGATGGCTCAGTGGATAGAGTCAGACCTACAAATGGGAGGGCCTGGGTTCTAATCTGGTCTCAGACACTTCTTAGCTGTGTGATCCTGGGCAAGTCACTTAACCTCCAATTGCCTAGCCCTTATTGCTCTTCTGCCTTTGAGCTGTTACTGAGTATCTTAGTCTATAAGACAGAAGGTAAGTTTTGCTTTCTTTTTAATGTCACTGGAACCAAACCAGCATACAAACTTAAAGGGCCCTATGATACAGACCTATTCCATTTTAACATAACCTTTTTCATAGGACATCTATCCAGTATTTTATTATTGATAGTTTAGAATGCCTTTTCTATTTGTTCCAAGGAATCTATTTCAAATATGCATAACTTTCCCCCTCCAAAGCCCTTGTGATTAGTCACATACTACAACAAATAGAATGTGTGGAACTAAGCTTAATGAAGTAATTGCAGTTTGACTATAAATATTCCTAATGCAACAGGATTTCCCTGTTAAAACTCACTATCATAGTACTCTTTTAAACAACCTCTAGCCAGGTGCTTTAAAAAAAAAGGGTATATCGAGAATTCCAATACAATGCCCCCAAACTCACAGAATCGAACTTGTAAGAATTTGAAAGCCCCTATGATCAAGGCAAATGACTCAAAATTATATTTATTACATAGTCCATGGTTATGGTACAGCAATGAAACTCTACTTTTACTATCTTTCTCTTCTCATAGTTTACAACAAACATACAGGCAAACCTCACATCCATTAAACTATGTACATGAAGAAAAATGTTGTTTTCTAAGTCTGAGCAACTCACTTGGCAAGGGAATTATTTTCTGGATTGTCTCTGTTTCTAGTCCTTTTAGAATTTTCACTGCCTCACAAAAGCTGCTTATTCCCTGAAGGATCCTAAACAATTAAAAAACATATAGTACATTATGATTTTTTAAAGGTCCCACTATTAGAATCCCAATCGGGTTTTTCTCAGTAATCTCTTAACTCAATCCCAAGACATTTGATTGGTTATTATCTTAATTTCAAATTCTCTATATATACGATCTTATCTTTTGCCATTCAGGATTTAGGCCAAATTTTGTTTAAATAGCACACTAAAATTTCCATTGGTGTTGATAACTATTCTGAATAGCTTCCACCAACCACTAAACTCCTATTTTTATTCCTCTTCCTGGAATGGAGATGATGCTGAGTTTTTGCAAATGATGCCAACAGAGGATTTTACAAATGTGACAGATGGAAAGGCTTTGCATATGGTACTGCAGTGACCACATGTCTATTATCCTCAGATCAGTCTGGATAAGTTTACATAAAATCATTACCACATTGGTCCCAAGATAATGAATTGTTGGGCCACAACATCCTCCAAAAATATCTCGAGTTGGAGGTTGTGAATTGTGTGAAGAAGCCACAACAATAAAAACATGAATACTTCAAATACTGAAGTATCATCCTTTTATCTTTCAAGGATACATGAAATAGTTGTTTTGGTCCATTTAGTCCAGAATGATTAAGTTATTAAGTTAAGTGATTCTCAAACATTTTGGCCTGCTATTTTAGAACTATCTAAAAGTAAAGTGAAGCACTGCTAATTACTCTAACACTCTACCTTCTTACTTCAGCCATAGGGATCAGACAGTAATCAGTGGATATTGGCATAATTGATAGAGAATGGCCTCATACTGAGGAACACCTGAATTCTAGACTTGCATTTAACACATGCTGGCTGTGATGTGACCCTGGAAATGTTAACAACTTGGAGAGTAATCCAAGCAATTCTCTGAAACTCAGAGTTGTAGAAAAGGTGCTGATCTTCATTGGAAGAGGAAGTTATTCACCAGGAGTTCACTACAATTATAAAATCACTATTCTAATAAAAACAAACAAAACATAGTTGTATATATGTATACAAAAAGTCATATGCAGAGCATATTTGAAGGAGAAATACTTTGGTCATAATTTGTACTAATTGCAAATATAATCTTTTCTTAAACCTATAATTTGAGAAAACATATAATTCCATTCTACTGATATTAAAACATTAGCTGATTGAGAAATTCAGTTCTTAGACATTTTCTAAGGCACTATAAGTGTTTTAATTCATTTATTTGGTAATGAAAAACAGCATGTCCCCCCTTTTATAACTAGCTTTGCTCTCTTCCTTTGAGGTTCATTATAGTCATATCTACTTCCCAATCCAAATCATGGTAGCTGTTGACTAAAGATCACCAGATTATTCACATTCCTTCCTAAATGAGTTTATCTGGCTTACAGTTTTTCTCACCTTTCTGCCCTCACTAGAGGAGATAGATAGATAGATATATAGATAGATAGATAGATAGATAGATAGATAGATAGATAGATAGATAGATAGATAGATAGATAGATAGATATCTTTTGTCATTTCACCTCCCTCTATGCCTTCCCTCACAAAACCCTAATCTTCATCTATATTATGACCTACAGCCTCTTGGTCTATCAGTTCTCTTCCAGGCAATCTCCCCTGCACAATCACTTTTTCCTCTCCCTATCTTGACTCTTTGGTGAACCAATTCAACTCTGCATTGTGTTCTTCTTTTGAATCCCTTATTCACAAATTGTTGATTATATCCAGCCAAGCCCCAGTCTTGCTAGAATCATTCCCACCATTCACTACCTTAATTCCTAAATACATTATGAATGAAAGTAAGGAAAATTAAGCAATTGTTCAGACAGAGTTCACTACAAATTTATATTACATAACTTTAGTTGGGCTCTCCTTACTGTTCGACAATCCTACTACACCTGCCATACCAATTCACTATCCCACTTTCTGTAATTTTGCTGTTGCCATTTACCTAGTTGGTAGTTTCTAACATACTCTCAGCCCATTTCCTGGTCTGTAGTTTCTAGAATACCATCCAACCCTTTTGAAAAAGTGGGACATTTACTTGTATCCTGCTCCTGGCACAACTCCTTTTCTCCATAATTTCTTTAAAATTACTGAAAATAGTTACATTCACAATAGCAAGTTCCTTCTTTACCAGGGATCATATTTAATGCCTAGCTCCAGAACTTATGAGTTCTTACCTTCTGAAGAAGTGAACAGTCTAAAATGAGAACCTTCCACAATCTGTTCCTCCAGCTTACCAACCTTTCTTCCAAATATTTTATACCACTACACAAATCTGATACTCTTTTAAAATTATTTATTTGCCTTTCCCCAAATGTCCCTATTGCTATTCCACTCTGGCACTTCTTTGAGTTCCTATTTCTTCCCTTTATCTGGAAAGTCTTCTTTGCCATCTGAACCTATTAAGTCCTTTTTTTTTATTTGATGGTCAAAGCCAACTGTCAATTCTTTCATGAAGCATTGCTGAAATCTTCCCAATTAAAAAAAATCTTAGTACTTTTGTTTTCCTTAACAGTGTTTGTACAATTCACATTCATTATATTACTAGAATTTCTTGTCTACAACTCTACTCTTCTCTTTCTGGATTACAAATTACTTTAAAATGTCCTTGTCTTTTCAATTTTGCATACTCTATAGCACTTTGAAAAATACCTGGAATTAAGTTAGCAGATAACTATTCATCTGATTAAAGCTTTTAAAATCACAATTTATGGATCAGTGCAAAAAATAAGCATATTTACTTCTAGGTTTGAAAAGTTTTGTTCTGGCATTCATATATTATCAGAGTAACCATGTTTCTAGTTAATAAATGCTACTCATAGTGACCCCTAAAAAGCTATGAACTCAACACTTAAAGGAAATTCAGAGCATCTGAAAAGAGCAAAATCTGTTCCTAACACATTTTAATAGGAAATCGAGATGCTGACTTATCAGGATTAGTTTAGGGTAGACATTAATTATATATGTATAAATCACTTGGAAATTACAATGAAACCAAATTTTCTGTTTAGTTTTGATCTTTTTTATCAAGAATGCTTGGAAATCTTCAATTGTACTAAATTACCATTTTCTTCCCTGAAAGAATATACTGTTTTTTTGGGTAGGTGATTCTTGGTTGTAAACCTAGTTCCTTTGCCTTCTGGAATATTATATTCCAAACCTTCTAATCCTTTAATTTAGGAGCTGCTAAATTCTGTGTAATCCTGACTGTGACTCCATAACATTTGAATTATTTCTTTCTTGCTACTTGCAATATTTTCTCCTTGGCCTGGGACCTCTGGAATTTGACTATAATATTCCTGAGAGTTATCATTTGGGGATTTTTTTTCAGGAAGTGGTTGGTGGATTCTTTCCATTTGTATTTTACCTTCTTGTTCAAGAATATAAGGATAATTTTCTTGTATAATTTCTTGTAGTGATAGCTAGGCTCAGTCCAATAATTCTTAAATTGTCTCTTCTGGTTCATTTTCCAGGTTAGTTATTTTTCCAATAAGATATTTCATATTTTCTTCTATTTTTTCATTCTTTTGATTTTGTTTTGTTGCTTCTTGCTGCCTCATGAAGTCATTAGCTTCCACTTGCCCAATTCTAATTTTTCAGTGATCTTTTGAACCTCCTTTACATTTGGTCAATTCTACTTTTAGGAAACTCTGTTATTAGTTGGATTTTTGTGCCTCTTTTTCCATTTGGTCAATTCTGTTTTTGAAGGTGTTATTTTCTTCTTGAGTTCCTTTCATTTATCTTCCTCACTTTTCCTCTGACTCTCTTATTTGATTTTTGAATTTCTTTTTAAAGCTCTTCCAGAGCCTGAGACTAATTCCCATTTTCCTTTAAAGTTTTTTGTGTAGCTTCTTTGATCTTGCTGTCCCCTTCTGAGTTTGTACCTTGCTCTTCTTTGTCTCAATGACAATTTTCTATAGTTCGGTATTCATTTTTTTTTATGCTTCTTAATTTTCTTAGTTTTTCTTGACTTTTATTTCTGTCTTAAAGATGGGCTCTATTCTAAGGGCAGAGAAGGCACTCTCTTAAACTTCAGTTTTTTTCCTGGCTGCTACCCTTAGCTCTAATCCGGGTTTCTGAAAGTTTTGGTTCTTCCAAGGTGGTATGATAGCCTGTGGGCTGAGAGCTGTGAAAGCCACTTCCACTCATGATTCAGTCTCTCCCAAGGCCTGCTGTTGGTTTAAAGAGTTTAGAGCACTGTAAGCTGCATTTTGCTGAGTTTTAGGGCTTTTCCTCATACTTTGGAAGGGGCTCTAGATCTCACTCTAGGCTTACACTAGCCTGGTATACTGTGGACTACATTGTTTTGAGACTTGGGGCTTTATTTCAGACTTGGGCAGGGACTCTGAGCCTCCCCTTAGGCTTGCACAGGACAGACACACTTCTGACTGCCTTGTATTAGGACCTGGGATAGGCTTGTGTTTGGTCTTAGAACTTCAAGGGGTGGGAATGGAGGTGCTCTGTTGTTTGTTTAAACAGAGTCTCAGAATCCTAATGTTGGCTTGGGTCCTGGCTCAGAACCTTGAGATGATATAGAAGGTCTTGCTGTTGGCTTGCACCCATGCTCCTTGCAGGTTGTGTTCCTCTCTTGCCCCAGTGAAACAGCCCCTTGATGCCTCCCTTCTAAGTTGTTTTCTGGAGGAAAATCTCTTCATTCCATCCTCTTTTTGGATCTGTCACTCCAGTATTCATTTTGAAGTGTTATTTTAAGATTGGTTAGAGAAGATTCTCAGAAAGTTTTGAGCTCAGCAATCTTGGCTCCAACTCCAAGCTTATTTTAAGTAGCATGTCTTTATTCAAAGACAAGATCAGCTTTAAAATCTACCCTAAATTTTGGGTTTGAATCCAATCCTCCCTTTAAATAGAATACACTCCCTCAACATTCTACAGGAACCTGGGATTTCACTGATTGATTTCTTTGCCATTCCCATGATGGTATTTTAGAAGCCTGTAAAAGTATTATTTAAAATGGACAAAAACATAAATTTTGTACCTCGAATCTTTTATTTCATTAGATAGAAAAGAGAAAATGCATTATAAAATTGAACTTATCAGATAAACTATTTGTACTCAAATAGAACTTCCCTTTCAGGGGTTATAGAAAACAACCAACCCATGCCTGCCCGTGCTACTTAACTCTTTTCTATAATAATCCATAACCACCATATGGAGTCCACCTAACATTTTGAGATTTTTCTTTGCTTACTCCTGATATCATGAGGATATCAATGGAATGCATTTACTGTCGCTCGGTTATTGCTTTATTTCAACAACATGGAACTAATATATAACTTCTTTTTCTCTTATACATTTTCGATGACATACTTTAATTAGCTTTCCTTTTGTAATTCCTTACTATGTATTATAACCTGTATATTCTGCCTTCTCTCCATTTTCTGTGATTCTCAACTTTAATTATTTGGAGATTGTAGCACTCCTTAAGTTTGGGCCATTCAATAAATCAGGAGAATTGAAGAATAAAAAAGCTAGATTTTTGATTTAGGGAAAAACTTGGAGTTGTTAAGCAAATCTAATATTTACTGGAGGCAATACAGGCTGTTTTCCTTTACTTATACAATTATAGGCCCAACTTACTGATTTTCAGTATCTTTCCAAGATAAGTATTATGTGTATCTGCACATATGTATATGTATAAAATACCTCTCTATATATTTATATGTACATGTTACATGTATGTCTTTACAAACACATGAATAAAAAACTTAATAATTGACCTACTGATTGCATGTCAAAAGACATGCATCTATCAGATTGCTTTAAGGGCTCATTGCTATTAAAAATAGAAAACAGATGGGGGGAAATGAAGTGTATCACATGTCACACTTTAATGACAAAATGAAAAGTTAACATGCTCTAAACAAAGTATAAAAAAAGTGATGCCACATATGAAGAGCAGTTTTACTATTTTATGTTCTTAAGTTTGTGATGCATAAATTTTAATATTTTTTAAATCCCCAAACACGTCATTTTGAGTAGTTTCAGAAAGATAGGCCATGGAAATTCCCTCTTCAATTTCCCTAGTCCATTTTGAGACTGGAAGAAATCAAGAATAATCAATTATCTTATCCCAACTTTTGAGATCAAGGAAAGATAAAGAGAATTTTTCTTTTATGACAATAGTCAAACTTTTCTACTTATTAGATTTTCAGTAAACCCATAGTTATAAGATGACAAAAGATATAGATAGCCTCTTTCTGGACTCTGTTCAACTCTGTTGCTCATTTGACCACCGCCATATACTTAATCAGCCAGGTTCTGTGTTTAGGTAGCCAAACAAGTTATGATGAGGTATTTCCATGTCTTCCTAAGGAATTTTTAAAAATTAGATTGCATAATCTTTGGTAAATTAATGTGAAAATCTAAAACAGTGGAAAGGCTTGTATAATTTCTCATATTATAATTTAATCCTGGAAATATCATTTCTTATCCATGATGCATGTTTCCTAAAGGAGTAAACTGAATGGTGGCTACTTGTTGAATCATCTCCTCAATGTATTTTTAATTTTTCATCAGCAGATGGCAGTATTTGATTTCAGTTCAAGCACAGGAATGTTGGTACAGAAATATAGAAAAAGCCAGCTCATCATTAGGCCCCTGACTTCTAGCTAGTATGGAAAAAAAGGTTTTATTTATTAATATTGTTTAAACCTATATTTATGTGGCTAGAAATTAATATTGTTTAAACTCAGCTTTATATGGCTAGAAACCTAAAGCCAAAGGGCTTGTTTTGGTCCATCCCCCTAGGTCTTAGGTCTACCCAAAAAACTTGTGTTTCTAGTTCCCAAATAGCTTATGTTTTGGCTTAGTCCAATTTTCATTGAATGTTTATGTTTACCTACTGATGGTCATTTTAAGCAACCTTACTTAGAAACTGCCCTTTTCTGGAAACTGCCTACTTATGCTGCCTCCCTGCCCCCCCCCAGCTGCTTGCCCTTATACCTTTGTTTAAACTCCATATAATGTAAACCTCACAGAGGCTCAAGAGGGGAAATCACACCTTTTCTAGTTCTTTCTCCTCTGCCAAATGACTTAATAAAATTATTTCTAAAAACTTGTTCAGATTTTGGTTTTTGTTCTTAAACAACAATTCTGACATCAGCAGTGGAAACCCTGAGCGTTTATCCTAGGAAATCTGAAGGTTCTCCTGAGACCACCAAATCTAAGTAAATCTTTATGATCTCTAGATTGAGCAAGAGTAGTAATGACCAATACAAGATCAAATTAGACAGGATGAGAATCTATTAAGTCCCCTGGTATTCGGATCGAACACAGTCAAGGTACCAAATTAGTCCTGATAATTCTGGATGCCCAGAAGGCTAAGGGCCTATGTTTGCCATTACCCCTGGGAAGGATTTGAGTGAGCCCAAAACTAGTCTGGTAACCCTGTTCCAAAAAAGAAAGAAAAGAAGAAAGAAAGAAAGAAAGAAAGAAAGAAAGGAAGAAAGGAAGAAAGGAAGAAAGAAAGAAAGAAAGAAA
>NC_058132.1:249959476-250103211 GCF_016433145.1 Gracilinanus agilis
TACCAAACTCTGTGGGATGCAGCCAAGGCAGTACTCAGGGGTAAATTCCTTACCAAAGCATGTGAACACTCAAAGGGCAGAACTCATTGCTTTATTAAAAGCTTGTCAAATGGGGAAAGCTAAACAGGTCAAGATTTATACAGATTCCCAGTATGCATTCTCAGTAATTCATACCACAGCAGAAATTTGGAAGCATATTGGATTTTTGACAAGTGCAGGCAAAGAGATCGTGTATGCCACAAAGTCATAATGTGACTTCTTGAGGCCGTACAACTGCCCAAGGAAATGGCAATAATCCACAGCAGATCACACATGGGGGATGAAATTCATGTGTCCTTAGGAAACCACAGAGCCAACATTACAGCAAAATTTGGAGCTAGAGAAGAACCTCTACATATATTGAATTTCTCACTAGTTGAACAGGGCAATCTAACTAATGCCTACAATGAAAGCAAAATTCAATCATGGATAAAGAACTTAGGGGCAAAACAATGAAGGGACACACAGTTTTCACAACTAGGTAAGCCCATCCTCCCTAGAACCTTATTCTATCACATGTATAATGCAATACATGCACAAGGACACTATGGAACCCAAGCCATCATTGATTCAGTGAGAAGATTTTGGACTGCACCTGGAATATCATCATATGCCATAAAAGTATATCAAAAATGTAAAATATGTATGCAGTTCAATCAGGGAGTTTATAAGACCAAAGGGCTAGGAGGTCATCCCTTAGCATATATTCCGTTTGAATGCATACAGATAGAACAAGACCAAGGCGAGATCTGCACATCCTCCATTTGAGATGTTATATGGACACGCAATTTGGCAAGGAAGGACTTGTAAATCAGCATGTATAGCAGTGATAGGAGGAGACTGTCAATTAACAAAGTACATACAAGCTTTACAATCAAGAATAGCAGAATTGCACAAAATGGGTATAATACAACAAAGAGTATCCCTGAATTACAATTTGCACAACATCAAAGCAGAAAGACAGATTATATGTAAAAAATTTCAATAAATAATTGGCTACAGACATAAAACAGACTGGGCCACATGAAGTATTGCTTACTACCGCAACAGCAATAGAAATTGCAGGAAAAGACTCATGGTTCCACTGTTCCCACATAAAACCAGAAAAATCCAACACCATAGTAAAAGATATAGAAGAAGAAAATTAGACAAAAGATAGTGTTAAGAAATGAAAACAAAAACTGAAAAGAAAAAAATACAATACAATACAATACAACAAAAAGAAAGAATAGTGCCACATAATGTTCCAGACAACGAGATCGCAGCAGTCAACTCATAACAACAGTCAAGCATGCCACAGTGACAAGAAGACAAGTTTCCAGCCCAGAGGAAAAAATTTTAAATCATCCCAAAGGAAAAGCATCAAGAAAAGCTGACAGAAAGAAGAAACAAAAAGAAAAAGCTGAAATGGACAGCTAAGACTTTGAACTTTGTAAATTTGTATATACAAGAAGAGGACAGACGGAAAACAGGACTTATATGTAAGACTAAGTGCAGCAAGAGCATAAAAACAAAATTAACTTCACATATTAAGGAAATAGCATGTAACACTACATAACTTCAAAGAAAGAAGGGATCCATCAATGAACATGAGAAGTGGAAATCTGAAGAAAACTGATAAGTATCTATTCACCACAAAATTATTAGACACAAAACACAAAATCAGAAATTGACATATATTTGGAGACCTCGTGTAAATAAACGAGAGTCTGAAATTGCATTTATGCAAAATTGTAAATCTGTATATAATTAGTTCCATAGGGTCTTAGGCAAATAGAAAGATCAATAGATATTTCTATTTGACTAACATCAGAATTAGGGGGAAATGTATATTATTGTATTATATGTAAATAATCTCTGTAAATAATGTATATATTGTATTTAGCTTAGTAACAGTGATAGGGTCTGTAAATATGTAACATAGCATGTATATACACTGTATATAAGATTAGGTTATAGATTAGACTAGGGACTTAGAGAATAGTTATATTAAGTAGGGAATAGAATAGGAGTTAAATTTAGACATAGGATAGATAGTGATACTTAGGAATAGAAGTAAGCTACATTGTCAGATAGTTGTTAAAGTTTTAATTGTTTAATGTAAAGCTAAAGCTGACATTGTGTTTAATGGAAATAAAGATAGATAGATAGATAGATAGATAGATAGATAGATAGATAGATAGATAGAACAGTTTGCAAATAATTATACCTAGGTAGAGTAGGAAAACTATTAGTTTAACTTAGCAAGAGTAAGTAGTATTAGCATAAGGATTCATAGTTCTTTGTAATGTTCTGTTTGAAAAAATTTATTGTACTGAAATTTATTGTAAAACCCCAAACTACCCTTACCTAAAACTTTCCTGCATAAAATTCCTTAGATTAGATAAGGTTAGCATAGAATAGAGATAGAGTAATTAAGAGAAGTTTATTATTTTGGGGGGAGTAGTTAGAAATTAGATTAATAGCTTGGTAAATATAATACATATAAGTGACATTGGGAAAGTCACAACATAAAAAGGAGACAATTGTGAAAAGGAAAACTAAATCAAGTTTTTGGCTTTTCAGCCCAGTGAGATGGAGCAGACAATGGTTGGAATGTGACAGGAGGGAGGAGTGACAGTTGGAGTGAGAGAAGAGGATTATGGGAAACTTCAAACTGAAGGGTCTTTGCCCTCTGAACTCTATCAAGTGTGAAGCAAAGACCTGGAGCTCTAGATCCCAACCTGTGGAAGAGTCTTGCCTCCATTTCCCTTGCCCAGAAGAGAAAGAAGGTTCCTGCTGTTTGAGAGCCTCCATTAGAGGAAGAACAAGCAACTATAGCTGCTGAGAAGGGGCTGATCCCTTAACTTCAGGGGTCACCCTAAAGATCTTTTCCATCCCTTGACCTTCCCAAGAAGGACATTTGCCACTCATTGAGGTAGGATAGAGACTTTGATTAGATAAGAAGAGAATAGATAAGTTGGAGCTGAGCCATCTTGGCTCAGTTGAAGAAAAACAAGAAAACCCAGTAGGGTCTCCTCTACCCTCAAACCTATCCCCTTTCTTGATTTACTATAAATGGTTTAACTACTTGAGGAATACAAAATTCACAGTCAGATTCCTAAAGACAAGAAAGAAGTTCACTCAAAGACACTGGTCCTATCATCCTTAACCTAACCTTACCCAGGGGTACCTCTCTTGTAGGTTGCATGTGAGGGTACTTCAAAACCAGCTTCTCAGCCAAGAGGGTATTCCTCCCTATTACCACAACTAGAACAGCTGACTTAGCCAGATCACCTCTGATGTGAGCAAGCTGGTAGAGGGAGGCTTATGGATATTGGGGCCCCCGTGCCATGCTGATCAAAGTCCCCACTTACCTAATCCCTTAGGACAGAGTTTCCTTGTCCGTGGAAGCTGGCTCCCGCCTCTGAACTACCACTATTTTGGAGAATCCCCTTTGTTTGCCACAGAAGTAGGGGACATTAAGAAGGAAAGCTGAGAATGATTTAGTCACTGGCCCACGTCTCTGTGTCTTCTCTCCCCTCTCCAAAATAGCCTTCCTCATTTCCTAAATACCCAAACATTACAATAGTCTAAGATTTCTCTGTAATGTTTGATTAATTTGGATACTTCATCTTGGTGCTGATAATCATATTTCTGGTAAATTCTCATTGTTCAAGGATGGAATTGGGTAGAATAGATTCAAATACTTCTGCTTTTTTGTTGTTGTTTTCTATGATTTCACCTTCTTCATGTTCCTAATCTGGTAAATTATTTATCCTCTCCTTTTTTTAGTCAGATTAGCTAAAAGTCTAGGATTTATTGGTCTCTTAAAAAATAACTTTTAGTTTCTTTGCTGCTAAAATATTGTTATTTTTTGTCTTATTTTGTCTGTTTCTCTCCTCACTTTCAATAGTTCTTCTTATGTGTTTATTTTGGGCTTATTTATTTTTGAATTTTAAAAATTATATTCAGATCATGAATTCTTTATTTTTCTTGTGTTTTGACATATGCTTTCTGAGACAATTTTCCTCTGTGGGTTACTTAAGCTACATCCCAGAAAAGTTATTATGATATCTCAACTTTATCTCTCTCTGTCACATATTGTTTTGGTGATTTGACCCTCTCATTCTTTTTTTTTTTAATAAACTCTTACCTTCCTTCTTAGAATCAATACTCTATTTTGGGTTCTAAGGCAGAAGAGTGGCAAGGGCTAGGTAATGGGGGTTAAGTGACTTGACCAAGTTCACACAGCTAGGAAGTGTCCAAAGCCAGATTTGAACCTAGGATCTCCCATCTATAGGCCTGGTTCTCAATCCATTGAACTACCCAACTGACCTCTGACCTCTGACCCTCTTATTCTTAAACAAATTATGATTACTATCCTCCCCATCTGATATCTGTATCATTTGCTTGTATTGTTATTGTGCATAAAGGATTTTTAGTGTATTTTCTTTTTAGTATAACTTTTGTTTCATTGAATTACTTTTTACTTAGCATGTCATGTCATACCAAGTCTCCATTTAGATTTTGCTTGTGTCCCCAGAATAACCTTTTTACTGAGTTATTGTATAAGAATGGTGTGTTTTATATTCCTGTTCTTTTATAATTATTTCTAACTCTATGTTCTATTATTTTTTGTAAAGCTTCCATGCAGTGTTTATAATTATATATGCTCTTTGAAATTCTCATTCAGAAGTCTTTCAAATCTAACATCAGCAATCATTGGGATTCTTTAATTTTCCTTTTGATATGTCTAGCTCTGAAAGAGGAACTTTATATTCTATCACAATTATAATACTTTTTGTAACAGTTAAATTTCCCCTTAAAAATATAAATTCTGTGTCCTTGGTTGATACATATTTAGCAGTGATAGTTTTTTATTGACACTTTTGAGCAAAATGCAGTATCCTTGTTTATTCCTCAATATTAAGTTATAATTTTTTATTTGTATAAAAGCATTTTAGGACTATGTTTGGAGTGGGTTGGATCTTGACTGATGCATAAGATATTCCGTGCAATCCTCTGATTTTCATTTTAAATATGTCTTAATTTTTCATATGTTGCTTCTATACACTACATTGTTTGGTTTTCATGTCTATTCTGCAACTTTTTTGATTTATTAGATGCCTAATCCATTTACTTTTTAGATTATGATTGTCAAGCTGGCGCTCTTCTCCATTTATTTCATTGGTGTTGAATTTAATCCTTTTCCTCATTGAAGTACTGTGATCCATTCTGCTTTTAGTACACTTTGATACTAATCTATTCCCAGAGAACCTCCTCCCAAGTAAACATCTTTAGTATTTTCTTGGCCTCTTATGAATGTTTTCTTTACCCAAATTCTTAATTTCTTTCTCTTCAACTTCTCTTTCTCTACCACACACTTTTAAAAAGTTTATTCATTTAATTAACTAATTTAGAATATTTTTCCATAGTTACATGATTCATGTTCTTTCCCTCCCCTCCTCCCACCACCCTCCCATAGCCAGTGAGCAATTCCATTGGGTTTTACATGTGTCATTGATCAAGACCTATTTCCATATTATTAATATTTACACTAGGGTAATCCTTTATAGTCTACATCTCCAATCAAATCCCCATCAACCCATGTGATCAAGCTATTGTTTTTCTTCTGTGTTTCTACTCCAAGAGTTCTTTCTTTGGATGTGGATAACATTCTTTCTCATAAGCCCATCAGAATTGTCCTAGATCATTGCATTACTGCTAGTCGAGAAGTTCATTACATTCCATTGTGTTACAGTAAATCTGTCTCTGTGTACAACATTCTCCTGGTTCTGCTCCTTTCACTCTACATCAATTCCTGGAGTTTGTTGCAGTTCACATGGAATTCCTCCAGTTCATTATTCCTTTGAGCACAATAGTATTCCATCACCAAGAGATACCACAATTTGTTCAGCCATTCCCCATTCAAAGGGCATCCCCTCATTTTCCAATTTTTTGCAATCACAAAGAGTATGACTATCAATATTTTGTACAAGTATTTTTCCTTATTATCTCTTTGAGGTACAAACCTAGCAGTGGTAGGGCTGGATCAAAGGGCAGGCAGACTTTTAAAGCCCTTTGGGCATAGTTCCAAATTGCCTTTCAGAATGATTGGATCAATTCACAACTCCAACAGCAATGCATTAGTGCCCCAATATTGCCACACCCTCTCCAACATTTATTACTGTAAGTGTTAAAATGAATGGTTTGGCTAACTATATGAAAATTACCAATCTTTTATTTATAAAAGAGGTGGAAAGAGTTAAAGTAGAGAAATACAAAACGGTAGAGAAGACATTAACCTATCTAACCAAATAGTGTTCCATTTCAGGACTTGTTAACCTTCAGTCAGAATTAAACTATCTCCAGAAGACAAAACCAGCTATCCACTCACCTAAGACAATGACTGGAGCTGAAGGTGATGAGGCCTACTTTCTTCTTTGAGCCAACCTTCTTCTTGAAGCCGACTTCTTTCTTGGAGTGACTCTCTTCTTGGAGTTCACTCTCTTCTAGCCTCCTTCACCAGACTGCCTGCTCAGGGATTTTCATGGCTTTAATGGTAGTTTCCTGTCCCTGTCTCTTTTTATGAGAGCCAATCACAGTTTCCAAATTGTCTGAGTTGTCACCTTTGGATTCACACCTTTCTGAGTGTGTGAACTCTTAAGTTTCTGGCTGTTTGAGTTTGGGGGAAAAGGGTGGAACTCTTCAAGTATCTTACTGGCTTCTCACCTAGCATCAAGTAAGTTCACTAAGTGGTTTTCAAGCTTCTCCCACCTAGTTCAAGCTTGTGTTGATTCAAATTATTGCCAACCAAAGTGTTAACTCCAACTAGGCAAAGAGAACAAAGGATTTCCTTTTCACAAGTGCGAACTCAAAGAGAGGCAACAATTCCCTTTTACATTACTTTACTTGACTGTCATAATAGCCAATCTGTTAGATCTACCCCTCACTCTTAATTAAATACAACTTTGTTGGTACACAATTTTCTTTACATTTGTTATGAACAGCAAGGGTTCAGGCAATGCTAGTGATAGATGCTTAAATTGGGAGAGAGAGACTCTAACTACAGCTAGATATGATTATAATTTGTTCCCACACCAGCTGGGTTTAGTCTCCCTTAAGTGCACAAGATTCTCTGCTTACCACAAAGACTTAGTGACCAATCCAGCCAGGCAGTTGGTAGATGTTACCAGGAAGTAGAATGTGACTTCCTGAAACCACAGGTGGAAATAAAGGATTACACTGGCTTGGAAAGACTAAAGCCAGCAAGTGATATTACCTGGATCTGACTACTTGAAATTAATTGCTCTTATTAAGGTAAGTAATTGATTTCAAAGATTATCTAAGCTGTAGGATCAAACAGGGTTTATTTGTAATCAAATAGAGGGTAGGTAAGAGGGAGTAGGAGAGGTGGGTGAAGGTTGCCTAAATGATCTTGCCTAATATTAGAAACTAAAATAAATCTTGAAACACATGTTGTTCCTAAGGTGCAGAGTATGTGAAGGCCTTGAGAGCACTCCCCAAATCTGTTGCTGTTTGTAGCTGAGCCCAGAGGCTGTCAGGCCCCTGGGTTAGATGTTGTTGTTTCTTGAAAGTAGCTGTTCTCTCTTGCTGGATTTAAAAGTTGCTGGCTATGCCAATAAGGTATTGATCTGGCTTGTAGTGAAGGTTGTCCTTACCTGCCTGCCTATAAAAACCTCCCAAACCACCCAGGGGTCCAGATCTACCACCTCCTCCCTAACCCTTGAGACGAGAAAAAGAAGTGAAGACCCCAGGGGTTTGTGAACCCCCTTTTGTACCCTGTCCTTAACTGTCACCCTGGCACATGCCCTGGGTGCTTTGCCGAGTTCTGTGTTCCAAAGTGGCAAACTGCTAACTTGCACCCACAGAAATGGCTGCCCATTTCTACATATCACACATTGTGCTACTTTTTGTTTCCCTTCTAGTCTTTTGTGAATTCTGTTCTCTAATTCATGGACTTCATGTCCTTTACTTACTGCTCATTTATTCTCTCTGAATATTTTTTGAGAATTAACATCAAAATGAGCTCCTTCCTCTATCTTATTTTTATGTTATTATAGCGGTCTTTTTTTTTCTACTAGATCTCACTCTTGAAAATATTTCATTCATGAAGGGGCCCATGTCCAATGAAAGCAGTCTGCAAGCAGGGATCAATTTGTATTCCAAGTCATGAAGCCTAGTCCAATCTCTTCCCTTCCCTGACTACTTGACATTGCTATGGTCAGGTTATACTCTCCCTAGTTCTTCATCCCCACCACTATATTAGGTTCTGACTACACTTGAGGACCCTTGCCTCCCCTTTCCTAGGTTTGGTGCCAGAATTTAGTGGGTCTAAATATTCTCCAGTCTATTAGATCAGTAGCCTCTCTCAACGTGTTTCATTTTTACCAATATCCATACAAAATACTTAGTACATAATGATGGTGCTTTAATTAAATAATAAAGAAATTAACATCATAACTTCCTCACATGTCCCATAAACTTGAAGTTACACTCCAAAAAACACATACCCACTCAGGAAGGGACATACTGAGGAATATTGTATGAGTCTCCTAGGCATAGGACTGTGATTGTGAATCTTTTAGAGGGGTAGGTGATGTGAGAAATGTCCTCAAGCGAGGGGGAGGGGAGCAGCCTAGCCCCTTATCCCTCTGACTTTCTAGTAACAAACTCTGATGAACTCTGTGCTGCTGGTGACAGCATGTGTGCCCACAGAGAGGGCTCTTAGTGCCCCTTCAGACATGTATGCCATATGTTCACCACCATGGCCATTGGGGATATTCATGTGACTAGTAAATCTGTGAAGAGATATCCATACAAAATAGAAGCATGTAGTGGTTACTCATGCCTCAGAAACTGAAAAACTGATACTTTCTACATGTATCATCCCCATTGTTCTCTATGGGACTGGCTCAATCCCTCCATAGATGCCCTGCCCTGCATCTGAAAACCCACAAATCATCTAGAATAGTCTGACATTACTCATTTGCTGTTCCTTCTCTGCTTCTTTAAATACCAACCCCTGGAGCAGTTATTTTATATGCACCAAAGCTTCAAAAGGCATTTCCCTCTTGCTATTTCATGTAAAGAAATTGCCTCAAAGTAATTTTTTTAATTCTCTGAGTCACTACACTGCGTTTCAAATAGTCACAAGCATTCTCATCCTGGGACTTCAAGATTTTGTACTTTCAAACAAATGCTATGGCCTTGAGACTTTCCATCATTCCCCTCCCCTTTTGAAAGTCATATCCCTGCTACCACCATAATGTTTTAATTTCATAGCATGGCCCATGTCCATAATTAACTTGTTAGAATCAGTTTTAATGAAGTATTTCCTTAAAATCCCATTGGAGAAGAGCATATTATATGTTCAGGAATGTTGTAGAATGAGATATATGCTGTTATGTTTAATATTTTTCATTTTTCATCCAATACTACATGGAAACACCCCTTGAATATCCTCTTATTTTGCATCAAGAGCAGAGAATAAAGTCTGGGCAAGTTTTTAGAATAATGAGCCATTCCCATCCTTGAGCACCACAATCTTACTTTTTTAAATGACATTCTACAGAACTGAATTTTCTTCTCCAGTAAATATCAAGAAACTGCCAAAGAAAAAAGAGGAACTATGCTTAGACATTCAGACAACTATGCTTAGAATGTCATATGATCTATGATATGCAGAAATGGGCAGCCATTTTCTATAGGTACAAAATAGAAGTTTGCCATTTTGGAACTCAGAACCTGGCAAAGCACCCCAGGGCATGTGCCAAGGTGACAGTTATGGACAGGGTAGAAATTGAGGTCCATAAACCTCTGAGGATTCATTCTTTCTTCTCCTTGGGTTAGGGAGGTGGTGACAGACTGGGCCCTGGGAGGTTAGGAGTTTGATTAGGCAGACAGGTAGGGTCAACCTTTATTGCTAGCCATATCAAACACCTTTATTGCCAGAGCCAACAATCTTTATATCAAGCTAGAGTATACAGATAACTTCAAGAATACAACAACATCTGACTGAGGGGCTTGTTAGCCTCTGGGCTCAGCAAGAAACAGCAACAGAGTCGGGCAGAGATCCCCAAGGTCTTTCCATACTCTGCACCTTAGGGAACAACTTGAGTTTAAATATTTATTATATTTCAATACTTAGGCAAGGTCATTCAGGGTTTCCTTCACCCACTCTCCTTCTCCCTTTTACCTACCCCAGTTTATCAAATAAACCCAGTTTGATCCCAAAGCCTATTGTAATCTTTGAAAGCCAACATCTTACCTTTAAAGACAGTATTTAGATTTGAGTAATCAGATCCTGGTAACATCTCTAACTGACTATAGCCATTTCCAAGCCAGTGGTAACCCTTCATTACAACCAAAGGTTTCAGGAACCAACATTCTACTTCCTAGTTACTTCGCCCAACTGCCTGGCAAGATTGATTTCTAAGGCTTCTGGTTAGCAAAGAATTCTGTCTTAAAGGAGGCTTAGCCCACCTGGTGTGGGAACAAATCTTCTTCTCACATCTAGCTGTGCTTAGGGCTTCCCTTTAAACAAACATCACTACCATCCTTAGCCCCCTACTGCTCATTACAGATTTTAGAAGCCTAGAATATTAAAGCTAGATGACTCCTTAGAAACACATAGTAATTAATAAGTGCTTTTACATTCATTCATTCATTTTCCAACCAACATCTCAGAGAACACTTTTGTTTTGCAATTCTCCTTGTCAAACTCATTATTTTTTCTTTTCTATGGTAGAAGATTCTTGGGTTTAATACTTTACCTCAAAATTGCCAGAAAAGAAAAGGGAGAATATACTTAAAAACATGGAATGCCAACAATCTCTAAATCATAGAATGTTTGAACTGGAAGGGAACTTACCTTTAAGGTCATTTGCTCCAACCCCCACACTTTTGTTCTCTAGTTTTGCCTGACATATTCATTTAGGTTTTTTTGTCTGATGAAATGTCATCATCTCTCTGAAGAGTGCCCAACAATCATCTAGAAACTGCCAAGTCAACAATAGGAGACTATATTTAAAGCCTGGACTGTCATACAATCTAAGAACCATAAACATCAGAGTTTGAAGTATTCTTAAGGGCCATTTGCTCCAAGGTCTGAATTTGACAGTAAACTTTTGCTGTGTGATACTGCTTATGAAACTCACTTCTTGCCTTCAGACAGACACCCCTAACTAGAATATATAGCCACAAGGACAGCAATCCTCTAGAAACTGCCAGTTCAAGAAAGGAGCACAATACTTAGAAGCCTATAATGCCATATAACATTATACTCAGCCAATAAACAAGTATTTCTTTAGTACCATTTACATGCCAAGCACTGTGCTAGGCACCAGAGATACAATTATAGAGACTGTAAGAATCCCATTTCACATGGAGTGGGCATTATAAACTATCCAATCTGCTTTCTTTCTGGACTTAAGAATTCAAATTGGATACTAAACAAACTATATATCATGTGGGCTTTGGAATGTTATAAGGTTGAGTCTTACTGAGTTTCTACATGTATAAATATAGCAGAAATGATACTTAGAAGTTAGAATACATGATTTCTGGAGTAACTTCCACCTCTGAAGGTATCAGTTCTACATTGTAACTTTGCTTTTTCTTCTGATCTATGAAATCAGTCCTGGTAAACAAAGTGTGGTACCAGAGACCATTGGAGATTATTTGACTCTAATTTAAAAAGAATAGTTTGAAAGCATTGGGCATCATCCATTTTCCATGTAATTATGTGACCATGACAAATCTATACATGCTTTCTCCACAGATGGAGTAAGTCTCCAAATATCTTTCTGGCAATGACATTTGAATCAGTAATAAATATTACTAAAAGCACTTGAAAACAATAACCTTACATAAATTTTTCTTCTCCAATTCAAACTTTACAATAATAAGGTGTGGCACTCTCTACTATAGTTTTCTGGTTGGTCAACTTACCATGTTTCTCCCCACTCCAGTCCATCCTCCAGTCAGCAACCATGATTTTCATAAAATACAGTTCTGACCAAATCTCAATCCTTCTCCTACACTCACTCCTATATTCCTGTATGTATTTTTGTTTCCCTCAAAATTACTAGACACACCAAATTGGGGGCACTCCTTTTGTTGCTCTTGTTAATCATTATTTTCATTTACTTCATCACATAGCTTTCAGGAGAGTACATATAAACAGTCCCTCTAAAAATCCTTGTGGAGAGAAATGGAAAGAGTATCAGCTAATTATACAGTCACACCATGGCACTACCTATTAGATATCCCAAACTGGATGTTACGTAGACATCTTAAACTGAACATGTCCACAACTGAACCTGTTATCTTTCCCTCCAAATTCTCCCCCTTTCAAAATGTTACTATCTAGAGCACCATCATTTTTCCATTCCCCAGGTTCACAGACTTGATTATATCTTCAACTCCTGTCTCTCGCCCCTCATATCCAATTTTTGCCAAAGTCTATCATTTTCACCTTGAATGTGCTCCCCTTTTCTTCATTTTTTTAAAATTTTAAATCCTTACCTTCCATCTTAGAATCAATACTGGGTATTGGTTCTAAGGCAGAAGAATGGTAAGGGCTAGGCAATGGGGGTTATGTGACTTGCCCAGGGTCACACAGCTAAGAAGTGTATGAGGTCAGATTTGAACCCAAGACCTTTCATCTCTGGGCCTGACTCTCAATCCACTGAGTCACCTAGCTGCCCCCACTCCCCTTTTCTTCTGATAGTTCCACCACCCTGGTGTAGAACTTCATGTATTTGTGCCTGGAATGTTGCAATTGATTTCTGATTGGTCAACTTACCAAAAGTTTCTTCCTACTCCAATTCATTTGCCAGTTGGCTAGCATGGTTTTCCTAAAGCAAGGGTCTGCCAAGTCTCACTCCTACTCAATAAACTAATCGATCCCTATCACCTCCAAGATCACCTGTTCGACATACAAAGCCCTTTATAACCTAATTTCCTATCCCTCTCCCTTCCCCTTCTGCTCTGCATCTTCCAAAGATCCCAGTTGGTTCCGAGGGCAACATATGCCTGCTATTATTGTCTTGACTATAATGAATTTCTTAACATAGCCTTTTCTCAAGCAACTGCTAATGAGTTATTTCTAGCTCTACTTTGTAGGTACAGATAAGAACTATGTCCAAGAATCTTGGCCTTGAATCAGGAATTAGTTCCTAACCTTATCAAATCCTAATTATCTGCTCACTTAATGCTCAAGAGGGTAGGGTTATTCTAACAAATGACTGGGCAATAATTAGATATCTATATATAAGATAAGTTCAGTGAAGCCCTTGAAGGAAAAACTTTCCAAATGATTAATACTTAAGTAGTAGATGGATGTTCGTGGCATCAGACTTTTCTGAAGTAGAAGATTTGGAATGATGTGTGGGTGGAGGTGTCAAAAACTCAAGTGATGACTTGAATTAGAGTCAAATATCATTGGGAAATATTTTTTAAATAAATGTAAAGAAAATAAAAAGATAACATTAATATGTGGTTTCTATAAGTTAATATGCATTATATAGGGATCCTTAGGTATAGTTTGTATTTGAGTTTAAAACTACTAATAGAGGGAGGAGTCAAGATGACTGATTAGTAGCAGCAAAAGTCCAGACCTCTGTGAAAACCCTTCCACGCCAACCAAAAACAAAGTGCTTTAAGGGAAGAGAAAACCAAATCTAACAACAGGACAGAGTCAGAGGACCCTCCTGCTTGATTCAACTTAAAAGGTACAGAGAAGGCTGAATTCTCAGGTTTAAGGAAAAGGAAGAAGGAAGGTCCCAGGATCTGTCCCTCACGTACTGTAATGAGTATCCTGAGGTTGCTGGAATCTCAGGCTGAGGGCTCTAGCCCAGAGGGAACGCCTTGATGCCACAGCTGTGCCATCCTCAGTGTGCTGACCACAGCCAGCAGGTAGGTAACTGGAGGAGAGGCACAGACAGGAGGACAGCCTGGTCCCAGCCACCACTTTCCATCTTGGGCTTCCACTTCTCCAAGTTTTAGCCTCAGGACAGCTCTAGTTCTGCAGATCAGCTCTACCTGAGCTAAATCTAGTTTATCAACAGTGCAGATAAGAAGCCTTCAGAGGGCAGGGAAGCTCAATCTCCAACACCCTTCCCCCATAGAATAACTGTACTGAAAGCAAGAATTCAGCTGACTCAGGTCCCAGGGTAAAGGCTGCAACCTTGACAGAATATCTTGATGACAGGACAGGAAGCACAACTCCCTTCTGACTCCACATATTCACCTTTACCTTCAGCTTCTGCTGCTAGCTGGGGAAGATCTGACCTCAGGTCTCATTAATACTCCGTCAGCCTAATCTAATCAATTAGCAGAGCAAAGAAGCCCATTTAGGACAAAATAGGCCAAATCCCCAGATCCAGCAAATAATCAGAGGAGCAAGATTGTAGCCAATGTCAAGGGGTAAGGAGGAAAAAAATGAATAAACAACAGAAAAAGAAAAAGGAAATTACAATTGAGAAAGTACAATCAATCAAGGAAAAAAGAAATTACAATCAAGACAGCTCCTATACAGGTATTCCAAAGAGCAAATGGAATAGAGGAGGACCAAGGAACACCAAGAAAAAACACAAAAACTCCAGAAAATTGGACTCAGGATTTGGAAGAACTCAAAACACAATTCAAAAAATAATTGAGAGGCTGAATACAGTTGTAAGAAGAACTTAAAAATCAAAATAAGTCATCTGGAAAAAGGGGCAAATGAACTAAAACAAGAAAATAGTGTCTTGAAAGCAAGAAAACCAGAATTGACCAGCTTAAAAACAAAGCAAAGAAAGTGAAAGATAACCTACAAAGAAAAACAGACCAGAAGGAGAAGGATGACCATAAAACCAGGGATGAAATTTAGTTTTTAAAAATTAGAATCCAACAACTAGAAGCAAATGACTTCACAAGGCAGCAAGAGTCTATAAAACTAAATCAAAAGAATTAAAAACTTGAGGAAAATACGAAACACCTAATTGATAAAATTACAGACATGGAAAATAGATCCAGAAGAGACAATTTAAGAATTATGGGACTACCAGAAGATCATGACAAAAGAAAAATCCTGTACATCATTCTATAGGAAATTATCCAAGAAAACTGCCCCAACATTCTTGAACAAGAGGGAAAGGTGAATATTGAAAGAATCCACAGATCACCTTTTGCATTTAATCCCCATTTGATAGTGCCGAGGAACACTATAGCCAAATTCAAGAACTACCAGACCCAGGAAAAGATACTACAAACTGCTGAGAAGAAACCATTCAAATATCATGGAACCACAGTTAGGATAACACAGGATCTGGTTGCATCTACACTGAAAGAATGGAAGGCATGGAATATGATATTCCAGAAAGCAAGGGAATTGAGTCTACAACTAAGAATCAACTACCCAACAAAATTAACTATATTCTTGCAGGGGAAAGTATGGTCATTTAATAAAATAGAAGACTTCCAAGCCTTCCTAAAAACGACCTGACTCAAACAGAAAATCTGATGCTCAAACACAGAACTCAAGAGAATTATCAAATGGTAATTAAGAAAGGGGTGGGGGAACCCCTTTTTTAAGGGACCCAATAAGTTCAAATGATTTATATTCTTATGAAAAAAGATGATATTGGTAACTCTTAAAAATTGTTATTATCACCAGAGTAGCTAGAAAAAGGGAAAAGTGACAAACTCTATAAGATTAAATGTAAAAATATGTACATATATATGTAAAACTGAGGGTAAAAAAGAGGCTAATACTAAGAGAAATGGGAAAAGAAATAAAATGAGGTAATTTATATTTCATAAAGCAGCACAATGTGGGAATGGGGGGAGAAGGCCAAAACAATGGAAGAGTGAAAGACGTTAGAGACAATCTCCAAGACAATTTTAATCACTACAGTGGGAAGGATCAGAAAGGTTCAAATGGAAGAAAAACCTCCACCTCCAAATTCAATCATCATCACATCATCATCATCAACATCATCAACAACATCATAAACAACATCATTACAACATCATCAACATCAACATCATCATCATTCACAACATCATCATCCACAAGATCATCAACAATAATATCAATATCATCAACATAGTCATCAACAACATTATCATCAATGATATCATTATCATCAACATAAATGTCATCAACATCAATGTCATCAACATCAATATCTAACTATCCATCTTTTCTTGGCCCAGGAAAGATTGTTGCTGGGTGGTCTAACCTAATAGCATACTATGCAAAGTAATGAATGAGAGTCAAAAGACCTAAACTATAGATTTGAGTGCCACTGTGTCCTTTGGGGGTAAAAAGAAAGTCTTCTTTTTCTTGGACTCAGTTTCCTCATTTATGTATGAGTGAAGATTGCCTGGACTCTGCATTAAGTTGATTAATTAAATCCAAAGAATAAACCAGGTGTAAGTAAGAAAAAAAAATAAGTTTTTTGATGGAACAAAAAAAGAGAAAAATATTGAGTCATGTGAGGATCATTTGAACTGTACAGGAGTATTTTTTCTTGAGAAGACTTGTTTTAATACCAGAAGATCCAAAGCTTTCTACCCTTCAGGCATCTATCATTTTTATTTGCTATTTTATTCTACTTATAAGCCTTTTCTTCTTATCCTTAAATAAATAAACAAGAATACTCAATCAGATTTCGTAAGATGCTTCTTAGTAGCAGTTATCAGAAAATATAGTTTGTATTTATTTAGGATATTAAAAAAACTAAAATTCATTAGAACTTATCTTTGGAACTCTTCAAGTACTAGAAGGCATATTTGCTGAAGGGTGATTATACTATTCTGATTGACTACAGGGGCCAGGACAAGTATCAGTGGATGGAAATTGCAAGGAAAGACATATTGCCTAGATGAAAAGAGGTAGAGGAAACTTCCCAAAAATGTTCAAAAATGGAGTGTCCTACTATATACCAATATATGGTAGTCTCTCTAAATTGGAAGTCTTTAAGGATAGACAACAGGTATTTGTCTAACCATCTGTCAGATATATTAAGGTAAGAGGTTTTTTCATTTATAGATTGGACCATCAAGGTCAGAGGTCCATTCTAATACAAATTAATTTTTAACATTTTCTGAATAAGGAAGGTTATTTTGTTTTCTATGAAGGGACATAAATGGTAAGTACTCCCTTAAGTGATGAAACTGACACACCTCAAGAAACAATGGTGGTATTAATCTGCTTTTACTTATGAGAGCAAGAGATGTAAAATGAAGGGATGGGTAACTAAGGAGTAAGAGTGTGATGGCAAGTAGATGTTTAATGTGGTTGGCACGATGGGATATAAAGCAAGATTTGATTGATATGGTCAAGGACTGACTAGATTTTATGGAATATGTAATATTGTACTCACCCACAAATCAGAACAGTTTGGCCTAAGCACAGAAATTGCAAAGTTGAATGGGTTAAGTTAATCAAGGAATTATCTCTAGATTAGCATTCAGAGGCAGAAACTATGGTAAACACTAATTGCTAATGAGATTTTTCACTGTTTTGATAAATAAAAATCTTCCTCATCCTCTCCATCCTAATCATATTTTTCATCATCTTTATCATGTTGTAATGGATATACCTAGAATCAGAAATACCTACCTCTGACATTTAGGAGCTATGTAACTATTGGAAAGTCACTTAATATCTGAAAGCCTATTTCTCTTCAAAGAGAAGAAAATTATCTTTGTAATACCAATGACATACGGTTTATATGAGACTAAATAAATGCCTCCTCTTTAACACATAAAGTACTAACAAATTTAATTATTGATTAGGTATTATTATTGATTGAAAAATATAATTATTAATGTGGAGCCATTTGTCAAAACTCCAGCTTGCTAGCACACCACTTTTTGGCCCTTTTGAAATCCATTTCTTTAATGAAATCAATTGCAAAGTTAGCTAAAGAAACTGGAACTATATAGTTGCTTAATTCCTCAGTTTCTTTTCTCCCATTCCTGTTCTAGTGTTTTGATGTAATCACTAGCTATTAGAAGAATATAAAATTTAGGTTTTTATACTAATATGAAAGTTCTAAAGTAATATTGTGGTGATCAATTTAGAAATATTATAGCTTAAGTCAAAATGACTTTTACTAGCTTTATTTACAAAGAGGTGAAAGGGGGTAAAGTAGAAAAATGTAAGAAGAGGGTAGAGAAATGTCATGCATACCACTCTAAATGTTGCTCTGGTGTCCAGCTTAGCCCCAGAAAGGGCTTAGTAATTTTCAGTCAGAGGACTCAGTGGTGTCTTCAGCAAGGGTTGCACCAATGCAGGCTCCTCCAGGAAAGGAAGGCCTCTCTGGAACCAATCTCTCCAGAAGCCAGGAAAGGTAGGCCAGCTATTCACCTAGCTCACTGACACAGAGTCTCCAAATATGAACTCCCAAGGAGAAAAAGATTCAAGAAGTCCAAAAGGTTCTAGTCCTCCAAAGAAGCAGTCCAAAGGAGAGGTCATCCTCCAAAGAAGAATTCCAAAGGAGAACCCCCCCCCATATAGAAAGTTCAGGACTTTTATATTCCTTTTCCCATGTGACTTCCTGTCCCTTCCTCCGCTTTACAGGAACCAGCTGCAGACTTTCAATTTGCCTAGCACTGCCTAAGGGGGGTGGCAGTAGTGAGGTGTTAGTTTACTCTAGTAAGTGACTCATGAATTCTCTTGCTTAGTGTTAAGTAGGGGTGCTTAGGTTTTTGATTATTAATTTAAAAGTTGTTGATTGATAAACAAAGAAAGTTTGATTCACTCTTCACAACCCCTCCCCCCTTGATTCTTTGGGGGTCGGCCCAGTGAATCATTTAACATAATCAGCTTATATCTCTAAAGATCTTCTAGCTATAGGTACATACCATATTGCACTTTTCTAAGAGGAAACTACACTAGTTGGAGATAAGAGAAAAATAAAAGCAAAAGAGAGCAAAATCAATGTTTGCTAGGCACATTGATAAAAAGCCATTTAGGGGGTAGTCCCCTTTGACATAAGAGTTTACATTCAGAATAAATGTGTTCAACCCCCTTCAGTTCAATCAATTATATCCCAAAGTTCATTCTGGATCTTTTGATGCAGTATAGATTTTATTATGGCACTTTCTCCAAATAGTTCATTTTTTTTGATTCGAGGAGTTAGTGAAGCTTCTTTTTCCTGAAATTTCTCTCAAAAAATTTTTAAATCTTGGATTTCATGAAAATTATAAAATCCCCCTAAGGAGGGTGTTGACCAACATCCAGATCAACTCAGGATACATGGTTGAGTTATGGGGTGTATGAGTCAAGTGTCAAAAGGAAAACTAAAAATATTAAAAAAGAAAAAAAATAGAAGAAAAAAATTAAACTTTGGGAAAAAAGAAAATCAAAATCAAAACCAAAATATCAAAATCTATGCATATAAAAATTTCTGAGTACAAAAAGAATAAATCCATAACCATTCTTAAATCAGGTCCAATTAAAGTGATATCTGTCCCACAAGTCTTTAGGACAAATGTAGTAATATAGAACTTACCCAGTAGCAGCCAGGACTACAGAAAGTTGCCATACTGTAAGAGAGAAAAAAAGACTAGATTTTGATGTAAAAGGAAAGTATCATTCCCTGGTCTGATTTTATCTTCACTCTTGGGGACAGGGGAACCAAAAATGGCAGCCAAATTTAAGTACTTGTTGGAATGTGGCACAGGGAACACCTGCATCTGACATGTCAAAGAACTGCTACCTTGAACCTCAAACAAGTCCTCTGCCTTGGCACAGATCTCATTAATCCCACAAGAATTGTTGGTCTTCTTGACTTTGTGCTTCTTTGCACTATACAATGGTTCTTTTGTAATCCCTTCTCCTGGAATCAAACACAATAATTAATCACAGGCCCACAATAGTTATCAATCAATGGCAGGTTTCCATAATCTAAAGCTTTGGGGTATGTATTGATATTCAATCAAATTGATATTTTAAATTTATTCTATCAAAAATTAATATTGATTACATGTACTTTAACTATAAGAAATAAGAAAGGGGGGAAATCAAATATTCTATTGAAAAGAAAAAGAAAAACAATAAAATTAAATTAAAAATCAGTAATTCAATGTGTCAGCCAAAACAGTGTCCACCTGTCTATGGACTTTTATTTCCAATGCATGTGACAGGATACAGTCAATCAGTGTTGTTATAAGGAAGAGGGGTTTTTAGCAAGAGAGTTTGGTTTGTAGGGGTATTCCTGATACACCTACTACATTTAGAGAGCCAATAGAACTGCATTTGGCATCTGGTTTACTCAACAAAACTGATCTGAAAGCTTCATTATCTAGGAGGAAATCATAATATGTGTTCCCAGCTTTTAGGATTATGTGAAGTTCATTACTATGTGGGGGAGAATGGACTGGGATAACGGGTGTTAAGATATCAGGATCTGGTAAATCAAGGGTTTCACTCTCTGATTCTAGAGTCCTTTCTCGCCATCAGACCTTCATAAAGGTCCTTGGCCATTTCTCTGGGGTTTCCCTCATTGAGGGGGATTTCCACTCTAAGTATAACACAAATGAGCCCCATTTTGTATATATTGTTATGAGTCATGATTTGACTCATTTGGATTATTATATCTGTAGCTTTTTTATTATGTTTATGATTATCACTATATCTATAATTATTCTTTCTGAAATTGCCATTATTCCTAAAATTCATGTTATTGAATACCTGATTCCAATTTCTGCAATTTAACATTAAGTGACCTCTTTTTCCACATAAATAATACTTTGGTGCTTTATTTGTGGATTCTTGCAAAGGGGCTATGGCCACTGCTCGATTTGCTCTTTCTTTTTCAATTTGTTCTCTTAAAATTTTAATTTCTTTATTTAATTCCTCTACTGACTCACTGTCCTCTTCATCTTTCCTCTGGTGACTGTTAAATACATAAAAGGCTACTCTCCTCAATTCTTCAATGTCCATACTAGACCAATTCGGGCAATTGGTTTTAAAATAATCTTTTTCCACTTTATAGCAGTTTTTGACAAACTGCCTTCTTATGTGCCTCAAATCCCTTTCTCTGGAAAGATCCCATCTACCTCCCAGCTCAATAACAATAACTCTCATCCCCAGTGAAGCTGCAACTCCCAACAAAAGTATAATTCCCAGAGCCCCATTCACTTCCTGTCATTATGTGCTGATGTAGACAGGATATAAATTGGGTAGAGTTCTGTGTCTAGTCCTCTTATTTTCCAGTCTCAGCTTTGGTGGAGCAGACTTTTTGAGCAAGTAGAAAACTTAGCCACATGGTTTTATTTTGTCAGATAATAAACTTTATAAAAATGATACTTAAAGTATTAAACATTAATTTAACTCTTTCATTTATGGTAACTGTGAAGGGATATTCAGAAACCCTTAATTCTCTCTGAGTAGATTACTTTGAAAAGAAACCACATTTCTCCTGCCACGGCTTTTTGCACACACACACACACCCCAAGGGTACTCTATTCAGAGCTGCTGCCTACTGCTGGTGATTCTGCTCCTCCCATTCCTCCTGCTACTGCTACTGCTGCTGCTCCTATGCTGCTGCTGACTGGAGCAGCATCCTGGAGGCTTGGAAAGTGTAAATCTTTCTTATACATTGCCAATAGCTGAGTGCTTGCTTGTTGCTTGCCTTGGAAGCCCAGGTGTGTTTCCCTTAGGCAATCCCTCTTAACTGTCCACATGGCAAGGGAAGCATGCTATTCTCTGGCATTTTAGCCCTAAGTAGAAGCAGAAGGAAGATTACTCTTCCAAACAGGAAGTGGAATTACAAACATGGCCTGCTCTATGAAAAGCAGTCCATTACCTATTTCAAACAGCTCCCAGTTTTAGGATGGCTTTTTTCTTACTACCATTCCTGGGTACACTGGTCCTTTTGATTAGCTTTCCTGATATTCAGGGGAGAGATTCATCTCCCTACACTCCCTTGACATTCTGGCCTTCCCAGTCTCTACTATACATTCAATATTGGATTCCTCCACACTATGTTCAGCTCAGAATTCTCCTTCACTATGGGAGATCCCAGAGGTGTGACCAAAAGGAACCTAGATGGATGATGATACTGGGAAGGGGAAAGAGTCTTAAAGAGTCTAGAAGTGAATTTTAAGCCTTTTCAGACCCCATTGTTTTATGGAAGTCTCTATCAGAATTGAAAAAAAAAAGGACTCTTGAATTCAGTCCCTGTATCCTGTCATATATATTGTATATTCTGATTGCTTGTTTTAAGATTTTATTTTGTTTGTTGTTCTGTTACACTATGTCACTTTAAATTACTATGTTTTGACAGTTAGCTATATATGCTGTTACATGGTGTTTATTTGTACCTTCCCATATGACCAAACTGAAAAAAATACCATTTTAAAAGTCCAGGAAAATTAATGATCTAATTATTAAATTGATGTTAAAGGGCCTTCTCAAGTGAAATGCCTATTACATTCCCCATCTCCACATTTATAAAAATGTAGTGGATGAGATGTACAAATGTCTCATTAGGAAGGTGGAAAGTTTTTCTAAGGGGCATGGTACCCCTAAACATTACTCATTTCTTCATTTAGAAAAATCTGAAGTGATTTTCACTATTGTAGTCCTCATCTCCAAAATACAATGGACGGGACATATAAAAGACATGCTTTTAGAACTATTACAGACTTATGCCAAAGGAGGAAGCAAACCCAAGGGGTTTGATTACCCCATGTTGGGTTATAGTCTTATATGAGAGGTGAGAAAGTTAAGGGGCACAGTACCCCTAAATAGCCCCCAAGAGGAAGTATTCTAGCCAAGACTGAAAGCCATGAGCTTCAGTGGCTACCTGAGTTGATCTGTGTGTTTATCAACACCATCCTCAAGGGGGATTGTATAATTGTCATAAAATTCTAGTTTTATAACAGTTTTTCTTGTTTGAGAGTAATTTTAGAATAAGAAACTTGCTACCTCCCAGAATCTAGAAGATAAATTGCTTGAAGAAAAGCACCATGGAGATTCCTGCAAAAACCTCACACTTCACTGAAAGATCCAGAATGAACTTTGGGTTGTAGTGAAATTGAACTGTGGGGGGTTGTAATACATTTATTTTGTATATATACTCTTATGCTGAAGGGAACTGCCCTCTAATTGGCTTTTTGTCAATGCACCTCGCAATCATTGGTTTTGTTCTCTTTTACTTTTATCCACAAATTATTGTAATTTATATGTTTGTTATGTTTACAAGATCCATTGGAGAGACTAGACTTTCAAAGGATCTCAGGAGGAATTATGAAATAGGAATCTGCTACCCTAAAAACTACAATCCTCAGTGAAGCTGCAATCCCCAGAAAAACTACAGTTCCCAGAGCCCCACTCACTTCCTGTCATTATGTGCTGATGTAGACAGGATATAATTGAGTGGAGTTCCATATATATCCCTCTTGTCTTCCTGTCACAGCTTTGGTGGATCAGGCTTTTTAAGCAGGTAGAAAACTTAGTCACATGATCCTATTTTATCAGATAATAAGCTTTATAAAACTAATACTTAAAGTATTAAACATTAATTTAACTCCTCTTTGTCTTCTTTTCCTACTTTTCACCCTCCTCCTCATTCTCTTCCTCTTCCTCCATCTCCATTCTTCTCTTCTTCCAGATCCTGTGCCAAAGTCATATGCCTCATTTTGGCATGAAGATACGTGGATCCTTGAAGGATATGAAGGTTAAGTGCAAGACATGGAGAGTCCTCCCAAGCTGGAAAGGCTTCAGGCTGATGATGAACAGGATTGTTGTCTTCAGGCCAACCTAAATAAGTTGGAAGAGGTTTCTCTCCATGCCATGATCCCAGTAATAGCTTTATTTTACAACAGTTAGGCTCAAAGAAAATCTATTAAATTTGTAGAGAAGTCATGATTAATGCCTGTGTAGAGAGAATAGTCTCTCTAGTGAAAGAAGTGCCCTTTTGTCTTGGAAGAAGGTATGTGTAATAGTCTTCACTTCCATAAAGGCTTATGTTGTAGTGACAACTAATTCTTATTCTATTTTTTTCAGAATTCTAGTATTTTACCAAGTTCTTAATATCCATGTTTTCAAGGTAGCAGGAATAACCTAGCCTTATTCTTGTATTAAAATTTTCATGCAAAGTGCTAAAATAGAGGTAGTGGGTATTAGAAAAATCCAATTGTGAAACACTTTTCTGTTCCACTCTTCTGTTAGATGTGTAACATAATTGCAAGATCTTAGGATTCATTTGTTCGTTTTAGGCTTTATATCCAGTAATATCTGTTATCAAGAAGTAAATCTGAGTGGGTTAACAAAGGCAATTTGGGGATGAGGAAGGATAAAGGGGATATAGGTGATTATAAGGTGATTGGAAGTACGAGAAGGTATGTAGGAGAGGGCAGCTCAAACAGGTTTATTCCTAGAGGCTTGAGACAGAGAATACAGGGAGGAAACTAGGGCCAGTAAGAAATGTTTAGGTTTTGGCTGGAGGGTTTCTCTTGTTCATTTCTAAAGTCTCTTGAGGGAGGAGTCAAGAGGGCCCCTCCCTGCCAGTCAAACTCATGGCTGGAGGAAGTATCGGGTAGGTACTTCCTGCCAAAATGGACACCCCCAGTTCTCTCAAGAAATAAAAGAAAATGATTCTTCCCTCTTTAGCCCTTGCCTCAATTTTCAATACAATGATTCACCAGAGGCTTTAATAGGTAACAAGGGGATTTATTAATCTCAGGTTAGTCGAAGGGAAAGAAGTTCAGGATTTTCTAAACTGCTGCTAGGGAGAGGGGTGATGGTGGGGGATGGGTCACGGAGAAGTTTAGACTGAGAAAGCCTGCTCTCCCAGTCAGGACATTTGACTGCCTTTTAAGTAAAGTCTAACTTATTTGAGAATACTCTACTTGTCTATAGAAACTAAAACCCACAATGTTCAATCACCAAGCCCTCCCTTCCACCCAGGACCCACAGGAAATTCAGGGGAAGGGGAGGGATATGGATGGAGAGATCAGGGAGAGGTCCAGAGAAATGAGATAGGTTTAAATCTCCCCAAGACAAGATAAGCACAGGCCAAGGCCGAAGCAAAGCCAAGCCGAAAGGCAAAAGAAAAAGCCTCCAACCACAGCAAAAGCCAGAAGGCAAAAGCCCCGTCAGTTGGAACTTCAGCTCTATTTATAGCTTTAAGTTCTAACTGACTTTCTGAAGATTCTAAGACTTCTAACTGACTTTTTGTGACCGTTAGAAATTACAGAAGCAAAAGGTTTCTGTTAGCCACCTTGCATTACATATCTTAGGAACAATACACAGAGATCTTTAGAATTGACTTTACATTTTGAGTCATATTCACTATTATGAATTAAATATGTATTCTTTTTTATAAATAAATACTTCTTAAGCCTAAAGATAAAACCTTTAGATTATATCAGAACTTTTGTTGTATGCTACTAGATTGCTTTCTAAAAAGATTCCAATCTGTTTGAAATCCTAATAATAGTGCATCACTATTTTTCCATATCCACAAAAGGGTTTAAGTCTGGTCATTTATCCTGCTGATTTCTATTTCAATGTTTGCGGCTTCTTCAATTTGTTCCTTTAAAGAGGAAAATTTTTAGAAAGAAATAAGCTTAAGTGTAGAGATAAAGGACATTTTTAAAAAATCAATAAGCAGAGAACTTCTGATAAATAAACTTCTGATAAAGTAACTTCTGATAAATAAATTACTTTGTCAGACAAAGAAGATGGCTTAAGGAAAAATCAGTCATTTCAATCTTCTTTTGGAAACCTGAAAGCTCATAGATTTGTGTCTTCAGTTTGTCAACATTGATGTATTATATTTTTGGTTCATAATTGGAATGTGGAGATTGGAATCTAAATTCTTATAGTTCTGGGAGAGGTGACAGAACAAATAATAGTACTTGAATGACTTAGGTCAGTGTCTCAAGGAGGCAGTGGAAGAGGAGAGCTTGGTTAATGAGGATACAGAAACCTGGTTTGCCTATGAATTATCTTATTAGCATATATGTGAGAAGTAACTCTTTCTACTTTAATTTTTTTAACCCTTACCTTCTGTCTTAAAATCAATACTAAATATTGGTTGCAAAGCAGAAGAATGGTAAGGACCAGGAAGTTTGGATAATTGACTTGCTCAAGGTCAAACAGCTTAATGAGACCAGATTTAAATCCAGGTCCTCCCATCTCCAGGCCTGGCTCCCAATCCACTGAGCCACCTAATTTCCCCTACTTTAATTTTTAATGATTTTTAAATATACTTTTATATTTAGGCTAAATATTCAATTAGAACTTATTGTAGCAAATGGCATGGGTGGGCTGGGGGGTTAAAAATCTAAGTTCAACCCTATTTCTTTTCAGTCTTCTCTGTAATCTTTTCTAAACAGGGCATCCTTCCCCCATTAGTTTCATTTGTTCATGGGTTCTTTATTGGTCAATAAAAGGCTATGTTTGGCTGCTTCTGGGTCTTGCTTTTTTAAGTAGTTTCCACTGATTAATTTTTCCATATTTGATCAGTACCAAATAGTTTGGACAATTACTGTCTTGTGGTATACTTTCATATCTGGTAACAAAATACTAGACCCTCTCTTTTTCTGATTTTTTTCATCGTTTCCTATGAGATAACCTGACCATTTATTACTCAACATTCTCTCACTAGCATTCTCTGTAATTTCTAAATATGATAGCTGTTTCTCACTCCTTCCCTTCTTACCTTAATCCTTGACATGTCTCCCAGCTTTGGCCAGAGTTGACTTCTGCCTTCTCCTGAAGACTGCCGTGTCCCTCAGTTGTCATGACATTGTCCTTTCCTAGTTCTCCTACTATCTAACCATTCCTCAGTTTTCCTTACTAGTTCGTCATACACCTCCTGATTAAAATAGGGTGTTCCATAATGGTCTATTATGGACCCCATTTTCTCTCTTTTCTTGGATGTTCTTACCAATTTCCATGACATGAGTTGTCAGTTCTATTCTGAAGAATACCAAAAGAGTAGATCTAGCCTTAATCTCTCTCCTGGTCTCCAATTGTAAATCAATTAGTTATCTGCTGGTCATCTTTACTTGCATGCCCATCCTATTAGTATCTCAGATTCACCAGGTCAGAAACAGAAGTCCTCTAAATACAATCCTCCTCCAAATACATCTTTCTCTTTTGGGGTATCAGCATCCTTCCTTTCACCTTGTCTTTGAAAAGAGTTCTTACAGACTCTTCATGCTTCTTTCACACATATTCCCCACAGCTAATCTATTGCAGAATCTCGTCAGTTCTCTCTCCTCAACAATCTGGCATCTGTCCCCTTCTCACCACTCCCACCATCACCCCCACTAAATTCAGGCTCTCAGTTGCCTCTAGTAAGGATTATTGTAATATCCTCTTAACTGGTCTTTTTGCTTCTATTGTCTTACCTCTCCAATCCCACACAGCTGAAAAAGTAATCTCTAAATCACAGGTCCAGAGTGGTCACTCTTCTTTCTGCCCAAAAAGGTTCAATGATTCTAGATTTTCTTGAGTATATTACAATACAAATCTCTCAATTTGGACTTGAAAAGCCTCCACAATCTACCTCCAACCTACCTTTTATTTGGTTCCTATAACACTCATCTTTGTATTATACAGATCAGCCAAATGGTTGTACTTGCTGTTTCTCAAACTCTATATTCCATCTATAGATTCTGTGTCTTTGTACAAGCTGTCTCCAAGGCTAGAATCCTTACTTCCCCAAGATTCATTTCAGCTAATATTTTCTAAGGAAAACTTTTCTGACTGTCCCTTCTTGTTAGTATTCTCTCTCCTTAAATCATCTCATCTTTATCTGTGTAAATGTTCTTTTTTCCTGCCTCTCTCCAATCCAAAGCATGTAGGCACCTTGGGGTCAGGGACTGTTAAGGTGTTCTTTGTTTTTCATCTTTGTATCCCCAGTATAGTGCCTCACACACCATATACTTGTAGTGAATACTTTTTGAATTCAGTAGAAATTAATTACATAACATTAAAGAAAAGTTTCTGGAAATATAAAAATGGGCCTTCTTTTCTGTATTGTAAATTTTCTATCCTGGGTGACTGTCTCCTAGGGGCCCTTTGCAGAGTTTGATAAATGTGGTAGCAGGAATATCCTTTGTCTTAGCATTCCTCAGTGCTTGGATTGCAGCATCTATTTCCTTAAAAGTTGAGTCAAAGTGCATCTTGTATCTTCACAGTTTCTATCTCAGAAGATAGATCAAGGAAATGACTACTTTCACCTTAAGCCATCTTCTTTGTGTGACAAAGTAACTGTAATTTATAAAAAGTGAATTGATCTCTGCTTATTGATTTTTAAAAACATTTTCCCTTTATCCTCTGGGAAATAAAGTTTAGCTTATTTCTTTCTATTTTTCTACTTTGTTAAAGGAACAAGTTGAAGAAGATGAAAACGCTGAAAGAGAAATCAGCAGGATAAATTATTAGACTTTAAATTCTTTTGTGGACATAGAAAAACAGATATAGTCAGTCATGCACAATTACTGCCATTTCAAAAAGGTTGGAATCTTTTTTGGAAAGCAATGTGATGGCACACAACAAAGGTTCCAAAAATTTTTATATACCTTTTGATCTATTAGTCCCATTATATGAAATAAACTTAGAGACAGTAATAACTAAAAGAAAAGCTACATTCAACGCAGCATTATTTGTTATCACACACAAAAAACTAGAAATTGGTATGTCCAACGAGACCAGCTGATTGTTTTATCTTTGTATTTAGTTACTAATTAATTACTTCATTAGCATATTGTTATTAAAATGAATAACAATGAGGAATATTTTTAAGTATGGATATGTTATGAAAAATAATGTGAAGCAAAGAAATCAGAGTAAGAATAGCTGAGTATATAGTGAGACTACATCTGTATAAAAGGGAATAAAATCATGGGATTTATATGTATGTGTTTTTCTGTATGCATCCATAAATACACATATGTATGTTTTATACTACATATATTGTGTGTATATATTAAGTTCATATTACCTATAATACATATGTGATGTTATGTATACATGCATAAATATGTGAACATTTTCAATAAAATTTATAAAAACAAAGGGCCATATAAAAATGAAAGGTCAGACAGAAAAGATAGTGGGGTCATATGTGTAGAGCTGAAAGGGACCTTAGGAGTCATAAGAACATAGATTTCATCTCTAGGACTCTTACAAAATATCAAGTCTACCCATCTTATTTTACAGATTAACTAAGGCCCAGGAAAAGAAAAGAAAAAAAAATTGAGCAAAAGTTACACATGACAATAAATGGTAGATCTGAATTTGAACTCAATGCTCTTGACTCCACATTCTGGGACCTTTACACTATGCCAAGTTGCTTTTTTTGAGTTTGATCATTTATCTTTTTTCATGTAGGTGTGATTCGAAGGTTCATTAGCTCTTTTATTTCAATAGGATATTCACAGAGTTACATTGGTAACCTATAACATTAAATGCTCTTTTATTCTCAAAATCAGTTAATGTTTCCTTTTCAAAAAATTCCTTGATGTGTCATTCAACAACAATGCTGAATTCTATAAGTTGGCAACCCCAGATGTGTAGGTGACTTAACAGTCTTGGGTTTGGTTTAAGTCCTATTCCATGCTGACCCAATGTTGATCTTTTATCTTGATCATGCTTCTCTGTCTATGATTTTAAGCTTGTTCAGTTTTTACCTTTATTAATTGAATTTTTATTTTTTCTCAATTACACGTAAATCAATATTTTTAACATTTGTTTTTTAAAAAATCAAGTTCCAACTTCCTTCCCACTCTCCCTCCTTTGCCCCCTTCTAAAGAAGACAAACAGTTTGTACATATGACATTATATAAAATATTTTTCCATATTAGCGAGTTTCAAGAGAAAATAAAGACCAAAAAAAACAAGAATAATAAAGTTTTAAAATTTTCAATCTGTATTCATACCCCATCAGTTCTTTCTCAGAGGTGGATAACATTTTTCATCACAAGTACTGTGATATTGTTTTTGCCTCATTGCATTGCCAAGAATAGCTAAGCCGTTCACAATTGATTCTTATCCAGATATCTGGAAATAAATTCTATTTTTTTTAAATATGCTTAAAGGAAGTATAAAAGAAGAAGATGGAAAGACATGAGATGATAATCATCAAGGATAATTTCCTTTATTACAGGGACTGTTTTTCCTCTTTCCCTCTTTTTCAAAATTTTGTATTCATAGCACCTAGCATGATACTTTGTATTTAATTGATACCTAATAAATATTTGTTGAATTATAAAAAAGCATAATTGATTATTATACAATATAACTGTTATTATGTACAACATTCTACTTGTTCTCCTCATTTAGTTTGCATCAGTTCATGAAAGTCTTCTGAGGTTTTTCTGAAATAATCTTGTTCATCATTTCTTATAGCATAATTGTTTCCATCACAATCATATATTACAACTTGATCAGTCATTTCCCAATTGATGGATATCCCCTCAATTTCCAGTTCTTTGCCAAAAGAAAGGGAGCTGCATTCTATATTTTTTTACAGATAGGGCTTTTTTCTATTTATTTGACCTCCTTGGGGTACAAACCTAGTAGTCTAATAACTGAGTCAAAGAATATGCACCATTCCATAGTCCTTTGGGCATAATTCCAAATTGCTCTCCAGAACTGTTGCATCCATTTACAACTCTATGCATTAATGTGCCATTTTTCCAAAAAAATTGGTTTTTTTGTCCTGGTTAAGATGGCGGCAGAGTAAAAAGCAGCTGCTTAACCTCTTCTAACCAAAACATATAGGACTCCTCAAGAAGACATAAAAACAAATCCAGAGGAACAAAGGGACCCCACAACAGGGAGCAGCATTGGAGGTACTATAAATGGGCAAAACAGCTCTCACTAAAACGTGAGCTGAGCAACCCCCTGCCCCACCCCACACCACCTACAGTGCCAAAGCCAGTGCGCAAGAGTTAGAGCAAGTTTGGGGCATGCATTAAGTCCTTGGCAGCTACCTGGGTTCACCAGGCCCTGCCCCTGAGAGCAGCAAGACTTAAGACCCCAAGAGGCTAAAGAACGTGTGGACTTTGAACACAGACCCTGAGAGCAGGCATGAGTGTGGGCGAGGACTCAAGCCCAGACACAGATCTTGAGCACAGGCGAGAACTTGGGTCCTGAGCACAGGTACGGACCTTGAGTGGGGACCCAGTGCAGAGGGGTGCACGAATGTGGAAGCAGCACCCTGAGACTGTTAAAGAAGCCTTGGACAGAGGAACAAGCAAAGGGACCACCAGGAGGCTTGACCCTGAGAACAACTACACCTGAGACCTCAAGAGCCTAAAGAGCGCAGACAGACTCTGAGTGTGAGGATAAACCTGAGAGGGCTCAGGACTAACAATGGTAAGCCAGAGACAAGAACCCCAAAAGAGAAATATCATCAAGAAGAAATCTGTAACACTCAACAATTTTTACACCGAGAAAATTGAAACAACAGAGCAAACAGCAGAGGAGAACAAACAAGTACTCATATCCAAACCTTCCCAAAATAATGAAAACTGGCCACAAGCTATTGAAGAGTTCAAATCTGAGATGATGAGAAAGATAGAAGAGATGTGGTGAGAGAAGTGGGAAATAGCTCAAAAGGAAATTAACAGGTTAGAAGACAGAAACTCCCAATTGGAGAAAGATGCCCAAAAATCAAACAAAATGGTAACCAAATTGGAAACCAAAATCTGGCAAGAAAATAACAGTTTAAAAGGCAGAATTTCACAACTGGAAAGTGAAGCAAGTAAATTGAAGACCAGAAATGACCAGATTGAAAAGGAAAACCAAAGAATATAGCCAAAAACCAGTCCCTAAAGGCTAGAATTGATCAATTAGAAGCTAATGATCTCTCAAAACAGCAAGAACAAATAAAACAAAGTCAAAAGAATGATAAAATAGAAGGAAACATGAAATATCTCAGTGAGAAACTGACAGATCAAGAAAACAGGTCTAGAAGAGACAATCTGAAAATGATTGGTCTTCCTGAAAAAGCAGAAATTAATAGAAATTTGGACTCCATACTAAAAGAAATTATTCAGGAAAATTGCCCTGAAGTTCTACAACAAGAGGGCAATATAGACATTGAAAGGATCCATAGATCACCCTCTACACTAGACACTGAAAAGACATGCCCCCAGGAATATAATAGCCAAATTCAAGAGGTTTCAAGTAAAAGAAAAAAATTTTACAAGAAGCCAGAAAGAGACAATTCAGATATCAAGGAGCACCAATCAGGATCACACAGGATCTGGCAGCCTCCACACTAACAGACCTCAAGGCTTGGAATATGATATTCAGAAAGGCAAGAGAACTGGGTCTACAACCAAGAATCACCTACCCATCAAAACTGACTATATACTTACAGGGGAAAGTTTGGGCATTCAACAAGATAGAATATTTCCAAGCATTTGCACAGAAAAGATCAGGACTAAATGGAAAGTTTGATATCCAACCACAAAAATCAAGAGAAATATGAAAAGGTAAATAAGAAACAGAGGGGAAAGAAAGAAAACTCATATTTTTTAAGTTTGCCTCTTTAAGGGTTTCAATATGATTTAATTATTTATATTACTATTTGGAGAAATGTTATGTATAATTCTCTGTAAGAAACTCTATTCACTATTATAGTATTCACTATTATAGTAATTAGAAGAATTATTCCTAGGGAGAGGTTGGAATACTAAATGGAAAGCCCTGGAAAGTATAGGAATAGAAGGACGTTTCCTAAAAATAATAAACAGTATATACCTAAAACCATCAACAAGCATCATATGCAATGTGGGTAAATTAGAAGCCTTTCCAATAAGATCAGGAGTGAAACAAGGATACCCATTATCACCTCTATTATTCAACATTGTACTAGAAACACTAGCAGTAGCAATTAGAGAAGAAAAAGAAATTGAAGGTATCAAAATAGGCAATGAGGAGACTAAGCTATCACTCTTTGCAGATGATATGATTGACTACTTAAAAAATCCTAGAGAATCAACTAAGAAGCTTGTAGAAATAATCAACAACTTCAGCAAAGTTGCAGGATACAAAATAAATGCACATAAATCATCAGCATTTCTATATATTTCCAACACATCACAACTGCAAGAGGTAGAAAGAGGAACACCATTTAAAATCACTCTAGACAATATAAAATACTTAGTAATCTATCTACCAAAACAAACACAGCAATTATACGAAAACAACTCCAAAACACTTTCTAAACAATTAAAACTAGATCTAAACAATTGGAAAAACATTGATTGCTCATGGGTAGGATAAGCTAATATAATAAAAATGACCATTCTACCCAAATTAATTTACCTATTTAGCGTCATACCTATTAAACTACCAAAAAACTTTTTTACTGAATTAGAAAAAACTATAACAAAGTTCATCTGGAATAACAAAAGGTCAAGAATTTCGAGGGAAATAATGAAAAAAATGTGAAGGAAGGGGACCTAGCAGTACTAGATATTAAACTGTACTATAAAGCAGCGGTCATCAAAACGGTATGGTACTGGCTAAGAGACAGAAGGGAGGATCAGTAGAATAGACTTCAGATAAGTGACATCAGCAAGACAGTGTACGATAAACCTAAAGAGCCCAACTTTTGGGACAAAAATCCACTATTTGACAAAAACTTCTGGGAAATTTGGAAAACAATATGGGAGAGATTAGGTTTAGATCAACACCTCACACCCTACACCAAGATAAATTCAGAATGGGTGAATGACTTGAATATAAAGAGGGAAACTCTAAATAAGTTAAGTGAACACAGAATAGTATACCTGTCAGATCTCTGGGAAAGGAAAGATTTTAAAACCAAGCAAGAGTTAGAGAAAATTACAAAATGTAAAATAAATGCTTTTGATTATATCAAACTAAAAGGCTTTTGTACAAACAAAAACAATGTAGCCAAAATCAGAAGGGAAAATTGGGAAAAAATCTTTATAACAAAAAACTCTGACAGGGGTCTAATTACTCAAATATACGAGTTAAAGCAATTGTATAAAAATCAAGCCATTCCCCAATTGATAAATGGGCAAGAGACATGAATAGGCAATTTTCAGATAAAGAAATCAAAAGTATCAATAAGCACATGAGAAAGTGTTCTAAATCTCTAATAATTAGAGAAATGCAAATCAAAACAACTCTGAGGTATCACCTCACACCTAGCAGATTGGCTAAAATGAAAGAAGGGGAGAGTAATGAATGCTGGAGGGGATGAGACAAAACTGGGACATTAATGCATTGCTGGTAGAGTTGTGAACTGATCCAACCATTCTTGCTGGCAATTTGGAACTATGCTCAAAGGGCTATAAAAGAATGCCTGCCCTTTGATCCAGTCATACCATTGTTGGGTTTGTACCCCAAAGAGATAATAGATAAACAGACTTGTACAAAAATATTTATAGCCGTGCTTTTTGTGGTGGCAAAAAACTGGAAAAGGAGGGTATGTCCTTCAATTGGGGAATGGCTGAACAAATTGTGGTATGTGCTGGTGATGGAATACTATTGTGCTAAAAGGAATAATAAACTGGAGGAATTCAATGTGAACTGGAAAGACCTATAGGAATTGATGCAGAGTGAAAGGAGCAGAGCCAGAAGAACACTGTACACAGAGACTGATATACTATGGTAAAATAGAATGTAATGGACTTCTGTACTAGCAGCAATGCAATGACCCAAGACAATTCTGAGGGACTTATGGAAAAGAACACTACCCACATTCAGAGGAAGAACTACAGGAGTGGAAACAGAAGAAAAACAACTGCTTGAACACATGGCTTGAGGCGGACATGATTGGGGATGTAGACTCAAAACTACCACACCAATGCAACTATCAACAATTTGGAAATAGGTCTTGATCAATGACACATGTTAAAACTAGTGGAAATACGCATTAGTCATGGAGGGGGGAAGGTCGGGAGGTGAAGGGGAAAGTAAGAGCATGAATTATATAACCATGTTAACTTTTCTAAAAAATAAATATTAATAAATATTTTTAAAATGTGGTTTTTTTCCTCCAAATTTTCCTCCAAAATTTGTCTTTTTCCTTTTCTATCATATTAGCAAATCTGATATGTACAAAGTAGTTCCTCGGGTTGTTTTAATTTGTGTTTCTCTAATCAACATCAATTTAGAACATTATTTCATATGACTAAAGGTTGACTTCTTCTTCTGAAAATGACCTATTCATGTCCCCAATTTTAGAAATAGAGATCTTAGAGAGACAACGGTTCAGAAGGTTTCAGCTGCCAGTGAGACACAAAAGTTCCAAGGTTTTAGTGTGTGGCAGCAAAGCACACATTAATACCTCTTTCTTGATGCTATTTCAGTGGGTTAAACGGTACCATTTTCTGATGTTGAACCATGAGACAGTGTTACGACCCTTCTCTTTTGGTTCTTCAGTAGTTGTGGGTGGCTCTTGTTGAGGAACAACTGCACTTCTGCTTTGGTTGCTGTCCAAGATGATATCCGAGTGAAGTAGGTTGTCATCAAGGCTAATCCAAAGGCTCTTGGGCTCAGGATCCTGGACTTTCTTCATTCTGTTTAGAGGGGAAATGATGGCCGAAATGATGGTGTTGATGGTTCACCTTTCCTGACACGTCACCTTCTGTCTCTCCCTCCCTCACTCTGTGCCTTCTTGCATCAGCTAGGTTGCTTTGTCTGCACTGTAAAAGGAATTTGGTGATATGGCATACTATGACCTCAACTTCAACTAGTTGCTTCAGGAACAGGATGATTGAAATAACCCTTGACAGACAACTATTGCTTTTTATCATTGTGGAATACTCCTTCCTGAGTATATTGGGCACTTTTTTTAGAATATTTTTTTATGGTTACATGATTCCTAATTCCTCAAACCCCTCTTCTCTCCCTCCTCCCAAAGCTAACAAGAAATCCACTGGGTTATACATATATCATTGTTCAGAACCTATTTCTATCTTATTCATATTATCTTACTCATATTTGCAGTATCAAAACCCTAATTATATCCCTATTGAACTACATGATAGATCATATGTTTTTCTTCTGCATTTCTGTTCCCATAGTTCTTTCTCTGATGTGGATAGCATTCTTTCTCATAAGTTCCTTTGGATTGTCCTGGGTCATTGTATTGCTGCTAGTAGAGAAGTCCATTACATTCAATTGTGTCACAGTGTATCAGTCTCTGTGTACAATGTTCTTCTGGCTTTGCTCCTTTCACTCTGCATCAGTTCCTGGAGTTCTTTCCAGTTCACATAGAATTCCTCCAGTTCATTATTCCTTTCAGCACAATCATATTCCATCACAATCAGATACCATAATTTGTTCAGCATTATCCAATTGATGGACACCTCCTCATTTTCCAGTTTGGGGGCATTTTCAAATGAAGAACTGTATTCCTTATGAAGGAATTGTTGCTCTGGAACCAGAGGGGTGAAAATCTCGGAGACCATAGAGGTCTGAGTTTGTTTTCAGGCAATGACACAAGATCTTTGAGAAACACACACAAATACATACACTGATATCCAACTCTAATCATGAAGCAAGGAAGAAAATGAAGAATTTGTTGAAGGTTCTGAAGCATGAGTTTTGTGTATTGAAGAAAAGTAAGAAAACGGAGATCTAAGCTGCTGGTGTTGCCTAGTGTAGGTGAAAAAAGTTGATGGAATGAGTGGAACTGTTGTATGTTCATTGGTCTGAACGTGAAGTCAATAGCCTCTTCAAGGGTGATGAGAACAGGTAGGATATAGAGCTTTTGCAATGGAATAACCAAGCTGGGATGGAAGGAAGGGACTGGAAGTCCCCTGGTTGTGTTGTTGGTCACACATCCTATGCCACCTATGCCAAGTCCTGGAGTCGGTTCAGGACCTAGGCATGTGCCAGCTATTCCAGTTTTGCCTGAATCCAAAGTGGAATATGAAACATGGAGGCTAATCTTCTATTCCAACCAGAGCATCCAAACAATAGAACAGGTCATTCAGGAGCCTGCACAGTAGTTTGGGGCACAGTAGTTGTGCTAATCCTCCTCAAATCCTCCAGGAATTGGTCCTGACCACAAGTTTCTTGGACCTCCTTCAGACTAGAGTGCTGGTTTTGCTGAAGATGATGAATGCAGCTGCAGATAACCCCAGTCACATCACAAACACTCCAGGCCATACCTAAAGTTTCTTGCTTCCAGGCTTCTCAGAATATCCTTCATTCTTTTCAGCAACTCTCTCAAGGTCAACCTGAAGCTGCTTTCTAGTGTCCTTCAAATGTGTTTACCTCACATGCACTTGACTTGACCAAAGTAGAGGAAGGTTTGCTAAGACTGGCTCAGCTGAATGTTGCTTGCTTCAGTCTGCCATGCAATGACCAAAAGCTTCATATCAGACCACACCAGAGTGGGAGAAGCTATGGAATTCTAGCCAATGAGAGAGATGAGAGTGGGTAGTGGTTTGTCTCCTTTTTCACCTCCTCCAGAGTAGAAGGGACAGAGCCACTTTCACTGTTCACCAGATCTAGGAACCACAAATTATTTTTAACCCTTTTTTAAATCCTTACCTTCTATCTTAGAATTAATACTGTGTATTGTTACAAGGCAGAAGAGTAGTAAGGGCTAGGCCAATGATGGTGAACCTTTTAGAGATGGAGTGCTGGGTCCACCCTGACCTCATTCCCCTCACATACACACCCTGCTCCCCCTTACCCCAGACAGAGGGAGGGAGGAAGTGCTCCCATTGGGCTGCTGGGCAGAGGAGTAGGTAATGAGAGGCACATGTGGAGAGGGGGAGGCGATCCCAAGTGCAGAGTAGAGTATCTGGCAAGTATCAAACATAAGGTCCATGCTTGTTGATAAAATTTTGAGTAGGGAGGATGCCCCTGGGAATGAACTAACTTCTCCAGACATCCAAATTTTGTCATGATCTTCCACAAACCTTCATAACTGACAGTATCAAAAGCTTTGATCAAATGAATGAATATTGGGGATCTTTTTAACCCTTATCTTCCCTTTGAGAATCAATACTCTGTATTGGGTTCCAAGGCAGAAGAGTGGCAAGGGCTAAGCAATGGGGTTAAGTGACTTGCCAAGGGTCACACACAGAGGAAGTGTCTGAAGTCAGATTTGAACCCAACTGTAGGCTTGCTTCTCAATTCACTAGACCACCTAACTGCACCCAGATTGATGAATATTGTATATAGGTGGATGAATATTGTATATAGACCATCATTCTGCTCTAGCATTTTCCCTGGAATTATAAGTTCAACAAACACCATATTAACTATTCCTCAGTCTATTCTGTGACCATTTTCCAGGTGAAGATCTTCCTATTAACGAGAACTCAGTAGAATCTTGTCAGCTATCACTGAGAGGGAACCCCACGCATGCTGCAATTGTTGCAAAACAAACTCTTTCTTTTTCACTTTGTAAAAGTAGATAATGGAAGCATCCTTAATCTCCTGGAGGTTAACCTCTTGCCATACAATTCAGAAGATTTCAGTCAGCATTTGTAAAAGCAATGGACCTCCTGCCTTATAAACTCTGCTGGAAAAGGATCAGCACCAGGGGCTTTGCCACAGGAAAGGAGCCTAATGTCATTCAACATCTCTTCTTCAGATGGAAGTTCAGCTATAGAGAGAGAATGACTTAAGGACAAGACAAAACCCAGTAGATCTGAAAGATGCACAGCTCTTATTGCAAGGGAACTTAACAGGTAACACATCCAAGTAGTAGCCCTGAGTGAAACAAGGCTGGCAAACGGAGGTCAGTTTACCAAAGTCAGAGCTGGACTCATGTTTTTCTGTGGTGGTCACTGTAATGAGGAGCCCAATGTAATAAGGGCTCCTTTTATGTGGCAAAGTCATGATGAAAATTTTACCGAACACTAAGAGGGTTTGCAAACTAACTGAGACCAGTATAAGAATAAACAGAGCCAGTAATTAATGTTATGATAGAGGGAGAGAGAGAGCCTATGAGGTGAGACTCTCTTCTAGCTTTCCCCTACCACCAAATATACTCTGAGAGACTTCAAGGGGGTATCACCCCGAAACTGGGTGACCTGGATGGTCATGCTACCCCACAGGAGTTGGAGGCAAGGCTTTCCTTTAAGATGAGGTATGGGGGACCCCAATCTGATTCTGAATGAGGGTGGGGTTCACGCAAGCCTCCCCCAAGGTCAGTCAACTTCACAGCGGATGGTCTGGCTTCAAGATGGAGGCAGCCAGACCAAGCTGTGATTCCCCTCCCCCTCGTTGTCTCCCAGGCACTTTGGAATGCTATCTGACTAATGAACGGCTTTTATTAATCACAATTCAGGGACTGGGGGAAAGGGTGAAAGGCAGAGGGATTTGGGGTGCCCTCTTCTCTATTTCTATGGGGTCTGTCACTCAGGTGGGAACCTTTGGGGTTCCCACTCCTAAGAGTCTCCCCTCACCCCTTCTCCTTCAGTTTCTATTTCTATTTCCTATTTCTATCCTTTTTTATAATTGCAAGACAAACCAGAAAAGGTCTCTCAGCAAGGTTGGGTAATGGGAGAAGGAGCCTAAGAGATCACTCCCAAAATGGAGTCCAAACAACTTAGTTGATTTGATGATTGAAGTCTTGTTGAGGGAGTTGCAATGGGATGCCTTTGACCAGGGAATCCGGGTTTCAATGTCCAAAGAAAGATCCTCAGGAAGCCCTCAGGACTGGATCCAAGCTGGGATATCCTCCTCGGAACCTCTCCTCCTTCCTCGGAGAACCTCTGCCGGAAGACCTCTTTTCTCCTCCTTCCTCCGGAGACTCCCAAAATCCTCTCTGGTCCCAACTGTCAGTAACTGTCACCAACGGCCCTCTTCAGGCTCTTTTTTGTCCCATCCTTACACCAGGAAATGCTCCCTGCCAGGTGTTGCATTCCCTGGTTAGCAAAAGGACAGGAATAATAGACAGGAAGCCAAATCTTAGGATAAGTGGGGCTCCTCTAATTTAAAGATAATATTGATGATGATGATGATAACTAGTATTTACCTAGTATCTTAAGGTTTTCAAAGCACTTTATGTATATTCTCTCATTTGATCCTCACCTTCACTATGAAGTGGGTGTTATTGTGAAGTGAGGTTAAATGACTTGCTTAGAGTCCCATAGCTAACATAGTCACAGATCAGGGGCAAGATTTGAACTCGGGTTTTCCTGACTCCAAGTCCAGCACCTTTTCCACTGAGTCATCTAGATATATGAGATTAAGGGGGGGGGGGAATTATCCATACAATGAAGAATTAAAATTTCATACCCAGTGGAAAGTTTAGATCAGTGATTCCCAAAGTGGGTGCTACCGCCCCCTGGTGGGTGCTGCAGCAATCCAAGGAGGTGGTGGTGGCCACATTGCATTTATCTTTCCTATTAATTGCTATTAAAATTTTTTAAAAATTAATTTCCAGGGGGCTAAGTAATATTTTTTCTGGAAAGGGGACGGTAGGCCAAAAAAGTTTGGGAACCACTGGTCTAGATATTCAAACAAATACATTGCAGTTCCACCGGATCTGAATTTAGATTGGGGGGTAGAGAGAGAGGGGAATATTATCCCAGAGGATATTGCCTCTTTATTTCCTAATATTTCAGAGAAGAGGCTCTAAGGCAGGGGTCGACAACGTATGGCTCTCGAGCCATATCTGGCTCTTTTGAGGGCCAGATATGGCTCTTTCTGCAGGAGCCATAAAGTCAATTTTTTTTCAGGTGCTGTTACAGGAGCAGCACTGTGAGCACTGTACGGCTCTCACGGAATTACATTTTAAAAAATGTGGCGTTTATGGCTCTCACGGCCAAAAAGGTTGCCAACCCCTGCTCTAAGGGAACAGAGGTGATTCCTAGAGGTTCTGCCACCCATAGATTCAATTTAGGAACTTCAGGACAACAGATCTGTGGAAGATAATTAGCCTGGGTCCTGCACAAGTTCAGTATACCAAGGACAAAGTATCCGTCTATTTTCCCCCAAGAACTAGTCAATTCATGGTGTTTCCAAGAAAATAAAGGAAGCAGTTCCCCAGGAGGCCACACTATGTCAATTGTTGTGCATATAATGAGTGTTGTATAGGAAGCTATCATTTATTATGAATAATTTATGAATTATGTGCTTGTCATTGTACAAAGCTTCTTTTTATATGCTAATATCTATGCAGGGAGCCTATCACATACTGTTACCACCTCACAATCAGCCTCCTCAGCTGAAAAGACCTCAGACTGTTGGTGTTCTAGTGCCCTGAGTGTTCCATCTTTTAGGGTGTCCGCTGAGGAAAGGCGGCTTAGAGCCACACTGGGCATCTTCCATATGCCCCAAAGAAATCACTTCCATCTATACTAGCACAAGGGATCTTCCACCTCCTGCTGCAGCCCAATCTTTCAACTGGGATGTGGAAAACTTCCAGTGCAAAGAACAACCTTCCCTTTTGACTTCAGGCTTCCTGTCTGCTGCACCTGTTCTTTGAAGAGAAAGAAATGGCTCTCTTCCTCTCAGTGATGAACTTTCTAACACTTAGTCATACCCGTCACATTCCAATGACTCTGAATTCCTGTAGATCATCATCCAAACCTCATTGCACCACTCCTCAACCTTCTCACTTCCTATGAGCTTCTTCAACTCTACCTCAGCCAGACACAGACTGTCATATCCTTCCCATCACCCGCAAATGTACCACTTCCATGTTAAACAAAAAGAAATTGTGAAATCCCTTTATATGGCCATTATATGCTGAGTTTTCACCTTTTCCTCTGCCTTCACTTATATGAACCTACCTTTCATCCAGTGACCTCCAATCTCTTGATCTCTCAATTCTCTCCAAAGTCATCTCCCCCTGCACAATTTCTCTCACCTCTTCACCCCATTCTGACTCTTTGCTAAACTAATTCTTCTTTAGATTGTCCTCCTCTCTTGAATCTCTAGCTCCCTATCATTTCATTGAATGCACCCAGTCAAGCCTCATCCTTGGATTACTGTCACCATTCATTGCCTAGCTGCCTGAAATGTGCATCTGAAAGAAGGTGAAGAAAATCACACAACCATTCTAATTATGTCCACTACAAATTGTATTATTTAACCTCAACTGGGCCTTTCTCTGCTGCTAGGCAATGCTATTATAACTCAACATCCCACTCTTCATAGAGGCTCTTCCAAATCTTTTCAACCCTCCTCAAACTTCCTGTGGCTCCCCTACCCCCTTTACTTTCTTAGCTGAGAACCTTGCCTCATATTTTGCAAAAAAAAAAAAATTGAGACCATTTGCCATGAGTTGTCTTCTCCCCACTTCCTCATCTCCTATCACTCAGATGCCTTCTGCCACTCTTTCCTCCCTCACTCCTGTCTCATATGAAGAAGTGGCTTTACTCCTTACCAAGGCTGACCCCTCTGCCTGTTCAAAACATCCCATTCCATCTCATCTACTCCTTCTGTCATCTCCACTCTTTCGCTTATTTTCAATTTCTCCTCTCTATTAGTTCATTCCCTGTTGCCTACAATCTTGTCCATGTCCCCCATATGGTGAAAAAATCCTTACTTGATCCTTCCATCCCTGCTAACCATCACTCTATGTTTCTTTTGCCCTTTGTAGCTAAACTTCAAAAGGCCATCTAAAATAGGTGCCTCTGCTTTCTCTCCTCTCACTCTCTTCTTAACTCCTAAAATCCAACTTCCAATCTTATCGTTCCACCAAAACTACTCTCTCCGAAATTACTAATGAGCTCTTGCATGCCAAATCCAATGGCCTTTTCTCATTTCTCACTCTCTTTAATTTCTTTGTTGCCTTTGACACTATTGATCACTCTCTCCTTCTTGATACTGTCTTCTCTATAGGATGTTGGGACACCACCCTTTCCTAATTTTCATCCTATTCGACATCTCCTCTGTCTCCTTTACTGGATCTTCCTCCACATCACATCCTCTGACAATAAGTGTCCCACAGGGTTCTGTGCTTGGCCCTCATCTCTTCTCCCTCTATAGCTCCCATGGATTTAATTATAACCTCTTTGTTGATGATTTTCAAATCTACTTTTCTGACCCAATTTCTTTCCTGACCTCCAGTCTCCACATCTCCAACTGCCTTTCAGAAATCTCAAATTCCAGTAGACATTTTGAATTCAGCATGTTCAAAACAGAACTCATCTTTCCCTTAAGCCCTCCCTACTTCCTACTTTCACAGTTATTATAGAGAGCAATAATAACATCCTGTCAGTACCTCAGGCTTGCAATCTAGGAATCATCCTGGATTCCCCACTTTCTCTCATCTCCTATGTCCAACTTGTTGCCAACGCCTATAAACTTCACCTTTACAGCATCTCTTGAATAGGCTTACTTCTCTCTTCTGACATTGCCACCACTCTAATGCAGGTCCTCATCCCCTCATACCTTGAGTTACTGTGATAGCCTTTTGGTGAGTCTGCCTGTCTCAAGTCTCTTCCCATTCGAATACACTCTCCATTGGACCACCAAAGTGATTTTCCTAAAACCTGTTTCTGATCATGTCAACCCTCTACTCAATAAATTCCAGTGGCTTCCTATTGCCTCTAGGATCAAATATGAAATTCTCCGTTTGGCATTCAAAGCCCTTCATCATCTAGTCCTCCTACCTTTCCTGTCTTCTTACATCATACTTCCCTGACAATGGCCTCCTAACTGTGCCATAAACAAGGCACTTCCTCTTTCAGTTCTGGGCATTCTTGCTGGCTGATCCATGTGCCTGGAACTTTGCTTCCTTTAAGTCTCAACCAAAATTGCACCTTCTATAGGAAACCTTCCCTCATTCTCTCTTATCTCTGGTACTTTGCTTCTTTTAATTATCTCCTATTTATCCTGTATATAGCTTGGCTTTGCATATATTGTTTCCATGTTGTCTCCTTCATTAGATTGTAAGTTCCTTGAGGGCAGGGACTTTTCTTCCTAAGTGTGGTGCCCAGATCACATGATTTCCAAATGTGGTCTGGCCAAAAGTAGATTAACATAATGCAAAATGGTCATTTTTCCCAGGTTCCCCAAAGCTAATTTACAAAATGTGTATGTGTGTATATGTGTGTCTATGTACACATGAGAGTTCAAAAAGTTCTGCCTCTGAACTTTATTCTTCAGAGTATTCTTTTTCTTCTACTATCTTTCTAATCCCTCACTCATTTTAAAAATGGGTACTGACAATCTCTACCTGTTTAGGATTACTGTGTACATTTGAGAGACTCTCCTTGGTAGCTCCTCAGTTCCTTTTAAACAGGACACAAAACTTGTATCTTCTCATTATTCTTTTTCATATTGATTTATACTCCAGAAGCATTTGGAGCTTAAACAGAATAGATTGGTATGATGGGAGCATAATAACATTGTGATATGATATACCTGTTGTTAAAATCTATTGAATCCCACATTTATATGCATAATTTCAATGCTTAGTGTAAGTTTATTTGTGTAATATATAACACAAGTAAAAGTTTTTGAGATTGTTTTCATGACTTTTAGTTCAAACTAATTGACATGAAATTCTGTGGAGAATTGTTTGTAGTAATGTACATTTCTTCTTTTTATTATCATATGAGACTTGTTGCTGACACACATGGTAACATCCCTAAAAATGATGTTAATTAAAGAAGTTAAGTCCTATTTTCATGTCTTCATGATGAAAACCGGAGAGAATTCTTAGAGGAAGAGGAGGGTCATAGGCATAGTACCACTCGTCTAACAAGAGCATTGTAGAAATTTTTCTGAGAAAAAGTCATAGTAGTTCAATGAAGAAGGAGAAGATACTTTTTTGAAGAAAGCCAAGGTATTTATTTGACTGGGAGGTCATGGCAAGTCAAAAATGAGAGAACAAAAAGAGTAAGTGCTAATGTGTGGGAAAATAATTGCCAAAAGAAAGAGACTCAGAGAGCAAAGTCTAGTGAGGAGAGAAGAGAAAATAGTAAAAGTAAAAAAGCAAAAGGAAAGAGGACAAGATTAATATAATTAAATTGGTTCAATGGATCTGGAGTCCAAGGGCTGAAGGGCTAGAAGAGGAACAAGAAGAGGAGGAGCAAAAAGACTAAGGTCAAGGCTAAGAAAACCTGGTAAAAAGATATAACAAGTCGTGAAGAAAAAAGAGAATAGTAAGAGAAGGGGAGGAATTTAGTTGTGAAAATATTTAGCTGTGGCTAATAAGTTGAAAAGAAGGTGACATGTTATATATTATACCCACCAACACTTTTCCATTCTAGATTTTCAAGGGATAGCCAAAATATTAAATGTTAGAGCATTTCCCTTGTAGGAGGAATGGAATGCAGGGTTCTACATCAGGTCCATTAAAGGTTTTAATTGAGTTTTGTCCCAATGGATATTGGCCATGTCTTCTGAAACTGAAGACTGGTGTGTGTCCAAGAAGAGATGGTGAAGTAGGTCCCAGGAACACTTCCAAAGTTATCAAGAAGGCAGCAGATATCCTTGATGAAAAACATCAAAAAGTCAAAGAGGACAAAACTGTCTTGCTCAGAAAGGAAAAGAGCCCTGTTCATAAAGGGGAAGTAACATAGATAATCCCCAAAGTTATAGGAGATATTTCACCTGGCAAGTATTTTGGGAAACTGAACAGAAACCATATATGCAAATTGGCTGATTCTGGCCAGCTTAGGGGAGTTGGCTTAAATTTCTCCTAGAGAGGATGTGAAGTGGGATAAGTGCAAACAGAGATCAGAGGACTAGATGAAGGAGGAAAGGTTTGTGTACAAATACAGTCCATGAGAGAGGTGGGACATATGCAAGGTGTGGACTCATAGTAGTCATAATGGGTTAGTAGATAGTTGCAGAAGGGATGAGGTTGCTGTTTAGAAAAAGTAAACTGTGAAGCTGTAAAGCAGAAGTTAAAAGATGTGAGAAAAGGTGAGAAAGGGTCAGCTGGTGGTAGCAGGTCAGAGGTAAAGATGCCCAAACAACTTTCTTCCAATCTAATTCTTTAAGGGAGTAGCTGGAGTGAACAGAGAAAAAAATTAAAGGCTGAGGGTCTCCCTGGGAGGAAAAAATGGATGGATATTTTGGGACATTCAGTAATGCAGATCACCCCATCAGTTCCATGAGGTTTTTATTTTATTCTCATCCAAAGAAATGCTTGCAAACTCTGTTTCAAATGAAGACTGATTGGTCTTTGTCCTCAAAGAGATAGCAAAAGTTGGTCCAGGAATGCTTCTCCTCTTTGGTGGGGTTATCAGGATAAGAGAAGATTTCCTTTAGTAAAAATGGTTCAAAAACCTTCATTGAGAGGAAGGAGAAAGACAAAAAAAGAAGGAAAAGCATCACAGAAGATACAGGCTGCAGATTTGACATGCTCCAGGAAAAACTAATGAAAGGAGAATCTTCCATTACTAAAAAAAAAAAATTATAGCCCTCTCCATAAAGGCCTGGGAACACAGAAGAGTCCCAAAATTACAGGAGACATATTTCCTGACAGGTATTTAGAAAACTGACTAAGAAGCGTGTGTAGAAATGGACTAATTCTGGCCAATTTAAGGGGAGATTCGGCCTGAAGTCCTTCTAATGAGGATGTGACTTGGGATAAGTTTAAAATAAGACAAAGGGGAGCCACTGAAGAGGGGAAAAGTTCTGAATACAAAAGTAGTCAATGGGAGAGGGACAAAATATAGTTAAGGTGAGGGCATGTGAGGCCATAATAAACAATTGTAGAAGGGGAAATATAAGGTAACTGAGGCAGGATGACTTAACCTGCATTGTCTCAGTTTGGACTGTTGACTAATATAACATAAAAGTAGTATAACAAGAGAGTTATCTTTGTCTAGGGCTTTTCCTTTCTCCTCACTGATCCACAAAGCCAAAGGCCAATAAAATCTGTTGCTTTGTGCTCTTTCTGTTGGAACTTATTACACCATAAAGCATATATTTTAGTCATTATTTCCATGGTAGCAGAGAAGTCAATGGTTGCTAGGAGGCATCACTCTGGGGAGTAGAATTTCCTTCATAGTGTATTTCCTTCCTGGATGGATTGCTTATAGGGTGGTTTGATCTGTGGTGCTTTTCATGAGTGATGGTTTACAATTTGGATTTTTAGTGCATGATCAGTCTTTATTCTATTTTAACTTGAAGCCATTTTGGAGACACTAGGTAGATGCTTCTTTTCTTACTTAGCCATTTATCTTCTGATTGGTTATTAGTTAGGTGTCAAGTCTTTTTGGAATAAATTCCTCTTTGTTGTGGGTTCTATCATATACCCTACATATGAAGGTTTGAATGAGCAGAGGAGCTGAGAAGAAGAGGCATAAGAAATGTGCCACTATTTTACTTTCTTCCTCGCCTTATAAATGAAGAAACAGATTCTAGGAGAGGTGGGGTGATCTTTCTCAAGTGATAAATAAATGTGGGATCCCAGCCTGTGTCTTCTACTACTAAATCCAGAACTCTTTGTACCAGAAGAGAAAGCTCCAAAATTAGAGGAGTATTAAACTCATTCCCCATGAAGATAATAACAAATATATACTGGGAAGCAATCATGGAAGGCACCTCCCCCCTTATCTAAGATACTCTGATATATCAGTTTCCTTCCTTTTAAAATGATGGCCATTACCCAAGACTTTCTCTGTCCATTTGACAGTGTGGTATTTTACCATGTATTCAGTACAACAAAACACAGATCACTATTCCATTTTTCTAAGTGTTTATTTATACATATATATGACCAAAGAAAATATAACTTGAGATGCTAGAATCTGAGTCAATCAATAAGCTTTCTAATTTTCCACACATATCTTTTTCTAGGCTTTTATAGAGTAGGTTTCCATTGAAATTAATTGAATATAATGATATAATATCTACCAGGTGGAATCTGCTTTTGTCAAAAATAAGTATCTTCCAATAATGATTTCATTTCCCTGACAGCCCTTATTCCCATAGGTACAGCAACCCATTGCAATCCCTTAACAGTAAATACTAATGTTGTTGCCTTTCCATGGACCCTGCAGACAACTTTTGTAAGATTATATATAGGGAGGCAATTGCAGTCAAAATGCAGGTGGGAAAGTACCAATAAGGCATTCTTCACTGACTGACTTCTTTCTCTGCCTTTTCCCTTCACCACTAAACTCTGGAGGTAATTGAGCAAGCAAGGTATATCTATATGGTCTATATCAAGGGATAGGGAAAGGAGTGTTGGATTGGTAGGACAATGATTAGGTCCATTGAGGCGCAAGAATACATGTGATCTCCTGCTACTGTTTATTTAACCTCTCTGCTATAGTCCCCACAATATCAAATACCATCTTGAGTTCCCCTTGGCAAACATAATTCATGGATTCATTTTGTCCAAAGTATAGAACTAGAAAAATACATTATGTTCATTAAACCCGTAAAAGGATAAACTTGATAAAACTTGACAAAAGTCTGTGCAAGAAAATTCCTTTCAATTGCAACTTCACCAAGTCTGTTATATTGTTTGATTTTTCAAAATTTAGAGGAGGTATCCATATTTATATTTATTTATATTTATATGTTTATACATATTATGTGTACATAAGTATCCACACCACTATTTTAATATTATTCTTACCTTTTTGCAAAAAAATTGGGGAAAATGTACAAATTTTGAGTGTGTTAAATGATGCCAAGATCTCACATTTGCTTCTTCATTATTCCCTATAGAAACCTAGTTACTTAGGACCACCCATTAATACAAAGATCATGTAGTTGGCTAAAACATGCAAAATTTCCTCAAGGGTTGCTTCCTTCAGGTTTCTTTCTTCAATTCCTAAAATTTTTCCCCTTTATGGATATTCATCTGGAAAACACAAACTACATCATTATGTCATTTGACTTGAGTAAAAAGGGATGAGGGTGTTTGCATGGAAATAATTCTGTCCTTCGATGTTTACCTTTCATATTCCCTTACTCATTTTCATTATTCCCCTCAGTAACATTCCATGATTTCATTTATCCCTTTTTTCTTTGAAGATAAATTGAAAGAACCCACTTCACTGTGATCAGGTCAATCAACTTTTTAATGTAAATCATGAATTTTACAAGCCAACACTGAATCTCTGTGGGTCATGAGTTTATTTCTTCCTTGTCCAAGGAACTACTTGTTATCTCTGCTCCAAATGAAGACTGATTGGTCTGTGTCCTAGAAGAGATGGCCAAGGTGGGTCCAGAAATATTTCTCCACTTTCCTAACATTGTCAGAAGGAGGAAAGATTTCCTTTAAGAAAACCTTTACTGTGGTCCAATGGCAAGAAGAGGTGAGGAGTAAAATTAAGAAAGGAAAGCACCATAAGATATATAAGAAGCAAATCTGACTTGCTCTATTGGAGGGTCAATGAAAGAAGAATCATCATAAAGGATTAGAGATATGTGATCCCAAAAGTTAAAGAGGATATTTTCCCTGGCATATATTTCTATTGCTGAACAGAAAGTGTATGTGGAAATTGGCTAACTCAAGCTGGCTTAGGAGGAAACTTGGTCTAAAGTTGTCCTAGTGAGGGCATGAAGTGGGATAACTGCAAACTGAGGCAAGAGGGACCAAATGAAGAAGGGAAGGAGCTTTGTGTATAAATGCAGTCATTAAGAGATATAGAATATATACAATATGCAGACACTTATGGCTATATTAGGCAACTAAAGGGAAAATAATTAGGTAACTGAAGTGAGCTCAAACCTTGATTGAGGACAGAATGACTTGGCATACATTGCCTCAGTTTGTGATGTACAAAGCCATGGGGGAGATTCAAAAGAGTTCAGTTCAGCTCAAGGTCTAAGACTGGCCTCTCTCCCCTCACTGAGCTACAGACTCAAAGGCCAATAAAATGTGTTGCCATTGCTGCTGGGTTGATTACATCATAAAGTATTGTGTTGTTATTTATTTCCATGGTAGCAGAGAAGGTTGTTGCTAGGTGGCTTCACTCTGAAGAATAGAATTCCTTATGGTATGTTTTATATAGAAGGTTTGGCATATGAGGCAATTTAATTTGTAGTACTTTTGAGCAGCGGTGGTTTGGAGAATTTGAATTTTGGTGTCTGAATAATCTTTATTTCATCAGAACTTGGAGACATTTTGAGACACTTGATATGTTCTGCTTTACTTACTGGCCATTTATTATCTAGTTGTTAAATATATTTCTCTCTTCCACATTGTGCGAGTTAGGGGCATGGTATCCCGTGACCTGGAAAATCATGTAAAATTTTTTGGCCCTCCCTGAATTTTTTTCTTTTTTGGGGGATGTTTGCAGTACCTTCTTATAAAATTTGGGTTAAGTATTTGGTCATAGGTTATATGTAGGTCAATATCTCTATAGTTCTAACCTTTATATGTTGTCCACTGGCTTTCACATTCTTTTCACAAACTCTTAACTTTTTATTCATTTTAAATTTTAAAAAGTAAATTGTGTGTATTCATGGTATTAAAATATAAAATATGTTGATATTATACAGTACCATACATATAGTTTATGAATTTCTGAGTATCTAAACTTTTTTGTCATCTTCTGGCCTTTGCATGCCATCTGCAGCTTCCACAAAACTCCCCAAAAATTCCCACTTAATTTCTTATGCTGACCCATGATATAGTGACACCATGGTGGGGAAAGTAACAATGTGGAAGGGATACCTGTAGTTTGTTGTCAAACCCTTTGTGAATTAATTTCTCCTTGTTGTGAGTTTAATCACATGTTTAATCACGACCTAGAATTGTAAGGGGGAACTTATGTAGAATTGTAGAGGGACTGAGGAGAGTGAGGAAAGAGGTGATATATTCTGCTATTCCACCAGAATAGAAGAGAAGGAGCTGTGGCATTTATGCTGAAGAAGGAAAAGAAATGGTGACTGAATGATTTTGGAATTATGAAGTAGGACAGAGTACATTTGGCAGGAGCACTTTGAAGTGAATAGCCTTGAGGAAAAGTAAAAGTCCAAGAGGAGAAGAGGCAGTTTGAGCTATATATCCCATGTTAATGGGGGGGAAATGGAGGAAAAAGAAGACAATGAGTCACGATATAGGACCTGAGGGACAGGAAGAGCAGAAAGAAGCAGAGCAGAAGAATAAAGAAAAAGAGAGATGAAAGGAAGGGCTTGAGTAACAGCAGGAGAGATATGAAGCCTTGATGAGAAGAACAGTCATAATGATCCGGAGAAAGAGAACCAAGACGTATAATAATGAAGAGGAAGCTAAGGATATCTGGTACAATGAGGTGAACAAGCCTGCATGTGAACTGGAGGGCAGAATTTAGGTAGAGAATGGGGGGAAATTAATTAGTCATAAAGGTTTTAATCTGTGGCTAACAAGATAGAAAAAGGCAAGATATTTCAGAACTGAAAATGCTTTCATTATTCAGAGGAGCTGCTATGCAGAAAGAGAAAGGTAGAGAATCTCCTCTGGAAGAGTGAATGGAAAGGACCAGGAATTTAGCTCAGCTATTCTCCCTTTCAGGTTGATGAGATTCTATCAGTCTTGTCCAAATGGTAACTTGCTTTCTCTGCTCAAAGGGAAGACTGGCTCCTGAAGAGAAGTGGCTTCTCTCCACTTTGGAGGTTTTCAGGAAGAAGGGAGATTCCCTTTAAGTCCAGAAGTCTTTAGTGTTCAAACTGAGAAGAAAAAAACCTCTGATGAATAGAGCTGGCAGTCCTAAGTTGCTTGAATAGATTAGTTGTTTTAGAAAGAGCTTTGTAGATTCTTTCCATATGCTAGCTAGCTCACAAAATGCATTGCAGAGTATCATTTAATTTTCCAAAGTTCCATAAGCAGATCCTCTTTCAGAAAAGTAGTCCTTGCATTGTGTGAGTGTGCACCAATGTTGGAATATTATTCTATTTCTTTTGACAAAAGAATGGAGATGAAGTAAATATCTGGAGTATCTTAAATGAAGGCTGTCCCTCCCAGCCCAAAACTTGTGGCATTATTAAATATTAAATTGAGCTCTCCTAGCATCCACTAACCTTCCACAAACAGGGCAGTTGGGGAAAACTGAAGAGGGAATAAGTATTTCACTGGAAATAATGAGACCTTGCCTAGATCTGTCTTGATTGATTTCTCACCTCCAATTTCACAGGCAAACTGCAGCCGATCAATACTCTGTGGCAAATGGAAGGTTCTTTCCAGGCAGAAGAATGGTGCTAAGCAAAAGAATGCTTTACTAGAGTTGAGACAGACTTTCAGTGAAAGACTAGACATCTGTATGTGTGTGTGTGTGTGTGTGTTCGTATGTAGGAGATAAGCAAATTCAATGTGCCTTTATCATTTACTTGCTGAAAAATGTCACTTAGGATATCTCTACACTATAAATTCCTTTGGACTTCAGCAAATCCACTGACAACTTTTATATCACAAATAAAGTGTTAGAGAGTCGTTTTGAACATGTGAGGTCAATTGAGAAAGTAAGAATTATTCTTGGAGAGAGAAGAGCTGAACCTACTATGACAAAAGGATTTTTCCCACAAATTCTTGATCATAAAAATGACAACTTTTGTTAAATATGATTAAGGAATGTTTATAATTTTATCTATGACCATAAAATTGGTTGACTCTCTTTTAAAAAATATTTTGATTTCCCATTCAAGCGCAGCCTAGGTCTGCCCTTTGCAACAAGCCTTAATCAGGAGGAAAAAGGATACAAAGTCGGTAAAATGGATTTATTTTCTTTTGAAATTGAAAAAGGTGAGTTATGAGATTTATTTTTATAAATGCCTATTTTACATGAGAGTTAACTCTGATACAATGGTGCAGGTCTCTAGACCTGGGTTCAAGTTCTACCCCTTGACATTAATATATATGTGACCCTAATCAAGTCATTAAACCTCCGAGTTGATAAATAAGGTGTAATTAAAATTAGTCCACAACTTGGAATATGCAACTTGAAAAATACTTCCATAGAAACATCCACTAGTCACCCCACTCCCTTACCTTGCAGAATCTTTTCTCAAAGGTAACACAAGAGCTGTGGCTTCCCACTGAAGACTGGACCAAAATCAAAGCTTCCATTCTCAACTTTCCCTCAAACTTATCACCCAAGACTATTCTGTATACTATGGATCAGCTAAAATTCTAGCTAAATAAATTTTGGTAGATCCACCCAGAAGCCATTATAGATAATACTGTTTCTAGTAGATTGAAAACTCAATCCAAACATAGTGTCTGAATTCATCCTTTAAAACCAAGCATAGAGTAGATACCTAATAAAGGTTTGTGGAATTGAGTTTAATGCTTTGGAGAAATTGCATTCTAAGTTACTTCCTAATGAAGTTGTGGGACTTAACACAAGCCTTCATAGGCTGGAAAACTTCCATTTGACTGATCTGATGTGTGTATCTTGATGTGTTAGCATTGCTTGAAATGCTTTGAGATATCACCTGTAGTTTTTCTGCTTCTAGATGAAAAGGGACTTGGAATTCTTATTCGTCTCTTCTATGATCCAGAAGATAGGGATGAGAAAAAACCAAGTGTCTTCATCATGGAAATTGTTGAAGGAGGTGCAGCACATAAATCTGGAAAGTGAGCTTGGAATTAACCTTATTACTTTGTATAACTTAGCTCTGCAGGGGAAACTTGAAAATATTTTGAACTGGTCCATTTTAGTAAGTGTGCACAGGTGCTAGGCTATGTATATGTAGCCAGGAAGTGTCTGAGGCCAGATTTGAACCTAGGATCTCCTGTCTCTGGGTCTGACTCTCAATCCACTGAGCCACCTAGCTGCCACCCAGCTTCCACCCACATATATATATATATATATATATATATGTATATATGTATATTTTTTAAAGCAATATCATGGAAATGTCTCTATAAAGTCTTCCTCCCAAGTCACCTCTAACAATATTTCCCTGGCCAAATAAACCTTGAAAATGAATAAACTCTGCCCTAAATATCCTCTATATTGACCCATCCCAACTTCAAAGCCATCTACTTGAATATGAATTATTTGGAAGGCCTTTCCTTCAAGGGTTCACAAGAACCTATCTAATATGTACAAATACAGTTTCCTAGTCTTTTGTGTTAGTTAAGAAGGCAGAGTAGCCCTATCCCCTTGGGAAATAAGTGTGAGAAGATAATTAGGGTCAATTCTTGATTCAAGGCCAGGGTTCCTGAATGTGCCAATCTGTACCTACAAAGTGGTGCCAGAAACAATTCATAAGCAATTCATAAACAATAATCTTTACTTGAGGAAAGATTATATTAAGAAATTTCAACATGTTGCCAAGTATTCATAGATATCAGGCCTGTATGGATAGGCTACATGATATGAAATTACATAGTTTGTGCCCATGTTGTGGTACAGTTCTGAACTCTAAAGTAAACTCTTGAGTTGACTCTTTTTTCCTACAGAGATTTTTCCAAATGAAACTTCTTATCTTTAATATATTAAATTGATAGAAAATATTTGCATTCTCTCTAAGTCCAAGTCTAGAGATTTCTTGGTCATAGTTAACTCAATAGGAAGAACCACTCCTACATTACCCTTGTTCCAGTCCTGCTAGGATTTCTCTTCCTACCTCCCCTGATTGTACTTAACCTGGACATGACTACTCCAAGACTAAGATACCCTCACCCCAGGCCCAGCAGAGTTCTCTTTTACTCTTGGTCTTATGACATCAATTACTTTGTGTCACCAAAGAAGTGCCTTCTACTTGTGTGTCAATTGGCAGATTTTTTTTCTAAATCACTTGCCTTCTAATCTAGACCCCCAATTTTTTTATACAAGACTTGAAAGATCAGCAGAATAACTGATCCAAGCTTCTGAATAGATTATTTACATTTTGATTTAGACTACATGTAACAAAGATTTTGAAATGAAAAAATATCCATGGAGTGGGGTATTTAGGTGTGTGTTGATTTCTCAGTATCTCTTATCTCTCAGCTGAACACTCTTCAACTTAAGTCCATTTCTGACGTTTCTTAATGAAATGGAGATGACTCTGGGTTCTGAAAGGCAGTAGCCAGAAGAGAGTAAACACTAAAATTTTCTACCAACATGGAAAGGATATGAGCATAGAGCCAGGGATGGATTACACATCTGTTATATTTGGAATAATCTAAATAAATTCAGGAAAAAATGATCTTCAAGTTGGTTACAGGGCGATGAATTTGTTTGGCCACCACAAACCTAAGAATCTACTAGTGGTTTTTTCAGAGGTTGTGTTTCGTGTTTGTCAAGGGGTTTGTGTTCCACCCCTGAAATTCTGGGTCATGGAAGTATTACCCATTAAAATATTTTACTAATATGTGGACAGTGATCTTTCTATTTTTCAGGTTCCAACTATTTGACCAGATCGTTAAAGTCAATGGCACCGATTTAGTAGGATTAAATAGAGAAGAAATTGATTCTACTTTTAAAAAAATGGACCATAGTGTCTGGTAAATGCATTTTCCTTTGCTATCTCCTGTTCTGAAATTTTCATTCAGGTTATATAAAAACTGCAAGAGTTGGAGAAAAGATTCCCTCCCCAGTTTTTTTCGGTTTTTGTTGTTTAATGTGGATGATCTTATTTTGTCTAACAAACAATGAGATTTTAAGGATCCATGTGTACCCCTGATCAGAGTGTCCAGTCACATCTCCATAGCATAAATGGAGACTTTTACAGCCAGCTTTAATATTTTGAGCTTTTCTTTTGTCAATTTTATTAACTTATTTTTAGTTGATGAGTTAGTTTTCTCTAGGTAATTAAGTACTACTCTAGTCTAAAGACATTTTTGGTGAAAGCTTATGTATTTCCCTATTCAATTTGTTATTATCCTATGGCCATGAAACTTAATGGGGCTACTATGTGGCTAGGATTCAAATTGGACGAGATTCACCTGAGAATGTAAGGAGACTTGTCAAATATCTCCAGAAGGAGGAGGAATGGAAGAGAAGTTTCCATAATTCAGCCAAAAAACAGGTATTAAATGAACCTATTAAGGACATAAAAGCTCATTTTGTTCCATTGTTTCCCATTATTAAAATTTACTATTATTTATAAAACAAATCTATTACTAGACTCTGAAACACTAGTAAAATATCTTGGAATCCATCAATTGGGTTTGTTTGTTCAATAAAATTGAATTGATTAATTTTGTTTTTCCAGTCTAGTCTTTTCCAGATTTACATCCATACATTTATGCCTTTGAGAAATTCCTTGGAATAAAAAGATACATACATACATAACAACTAAAGAAATAAGCAATTTAGCAAAATCTGCCGGCCTAACTATATCTGACGGAATATGCAGTATTCTGTGTCTGCAGCCTGTATCCACTCTACCAAGTGGAGAGAACTGTAATTCATTTTTTGTTATCCTAGTGGCTAGGATTTTTCAATACAGTTAATATGAGAATGGCAATCTTTCAGCATTGTTTTCATTACATTAATTTTAATTATTTTATAATGTTCTCCTTGTTCTTACTTCATTCTGTATCAGTTCATAAAAATTTACCCAAGTTTCTCTAAATTCTTCAAATTTGTCATTTTCTACAGCACTGAAATTGTACTCTTCGAAATTACCAATGATTTCTTTGTGTTCTGTACCTAATGGCCTAACCTCATGTCTTATTCCACTAGATCTCTCTGCAAATTTGACACCATCAATCATTCCCTTCTCTTAGATAATTTTTCCTCTCCAAGTTTCGTGGCATTGCTATCATCTGTGTCTTCTGCCTGTCTGACCAATCTATCTCAGTCTCCTTTGTGGAATCTACATGCAGATAAGCCTAGTAACTGTGTGTGTCCCTCAAAGCTCTGTCTTCTCACTTTTCCCTCTGTAATATTCTTCTGGTGATTAATCGCATTAGCTCTCATGGGTCCAATATCATCACCCTATATGTGCAATGTATTGCCAAGTCTTGTCATTTCTACTTTCACTGCATCTATCTTTATATGTTCCCTTTTTTCCACCTACTCAGTCACCACTTGGGTGCAGGTCCTCCTCATCTCACCCCTAAACTATTACAATAGCCTTGTCTCTCTCCTTTTTCCAATCCATCCTACTACTCAATTGCCAAAGGTCTGACCATATTTTGTACCCTATTTAGTAAAACCCAGAGACTTCTAGATCAAATATAAAATCCTTTGTTTAGCTTTTAAAGTCCTGCAATATTTCTAATCTCCTCGTGCATTATTCCCCTTTATGTACTCTAAAATCCAGTGAGACAATGGGCTTTTTGTTCTTCCTCATACACCATATTCCCATTTCCCAACTCTATGCCTTTTCACTGACTGAGATTCCTCTCTCTCTCTCTCTCTCCCTGGTTTTTTTGACTTCCTACAAGATTCAGCTCAAATTTCACCTTCTGAAGAAATCCTTTGGAAATGCGCCTTCCACACCTATAGCCACTCCTGGTTAATGACTTTCTTATAAGATTATTTTCAAATTATACTCAATACAATTGTTATGTATAATTTTTGAGTTGTTTTCCAATTGAACATGAGTTCCTTGGGGCAAAGAACCAAGTTTTTGCCTTTCTTTTTATTGCTAGAGCTCATCATATAGACTGTCACATAACAAATGGTTAATAACTACTTCCTTACTGACTAAACATAATATCATATTATATTCATAAACCACTGTTTGTTCCACCAAACTCCATTCAGTAGACAGACAAATTTCTATGTTTCTAGACAGGAAAATGAGGTTGTATGTATAGAATCTTTACTTTTCTTTTTTGTTTTTGACCTCCTTTGAGTATATGTTCCATATAATGAAATCAATTATTCAAAGGTCATGGACTTCTTTTTTAAACCCTTAGCTTCCATTTTAGAGTCAATACTGTATATTGGCTCCACAGCAGAAGAGTGATAAGAACTATGCAATGGAGGGTAAGTGATTTGCTCAGGATCACATAGATAGGAAATGTCTGAAACCAGATTTGAACCCAGGTTCTTCTGTCTCTAGGTCTGGTTCTCAATCCACCAACCTTTCCCCACATGGATATTTTTATGGCATTTTTTATGTTATTCCAGTTTTTTGCCCTGGGATTTTAAGATTCATTTCAGTTCCTACAACAGCACATTAACAGAGTTAGCCTTTCTTCCTGTAGCTTTTCCAACATGGCTATTCCCATATATTATCATTTTGCCAATTTGATGTGGATGAAGTAAAAAAGCAATTGGTTTGATCTATGTTTCCTTTTCTATTCATGATGGGGAGCACTCTTTTCATGAGGCTGTTGATAGCTTTTAGTTTTGCTTTGGAAAAGTATTTGTTTATATTGTTATTGGAAAATTTATTTACTGGGTGAGGTTGAATTTAAAAGATAAAATTCTTAATGATTTGAATGAACTCTTTATATATCTCGAAAAGTCTTTTTAACAGCAATTTGAAGGCAAAAAAACCTTATGTTTTCCTCTCTTGTTATAAATTGTTTTGATTGTGTTCAAATGAAAGTATTAATTGTCTACTTTTTCTTTGATTATGACCTCTAAGCCGTATTTTGTTAATGTCTCCCCCTCTCATTTCATTGAAAGAAACTTCCTTCTGTTTTCCATGATGTTTAAATGTCTTTTTATTTTGAGGTTATTTATCCCATTAGAGCTTATTATTAAAGCATGTGATGCTCTTCTAAACCTAATTATTGCCTAACTGCTTTTCCATTTTCCCTGCAGTTTTTTTTAGAATAAGGAATCCTCCCATTCATTTATGTTCTTTGGCTCATTGAATACTATACTGTATTTCTGAGTTCATTTGCTTCTAAGGTCTTGATTATACAGCCTGTTCTTTTTTCTTTTTCAATTACCATGAAATAATTTTGAAAATGGTTGCCCTATATGATATAAGTTTGAGATATAGTAGTAATGGATCCCTTTATTTCCTAATTCTTTTTTCATTTTTTTCACTGATATTCTTGATCAACAATCTCTAATGGCCTTTTCAGAATCTTCAGAATTCTTTGCCCCTTTACTGCTTTTTATACTGTACAGCTCTCCTTCAAAATACAAATTCTTTCCTTTCCTGCTTTTCATGATGCTGCTCTCTCCTGGTGCTCCTCCTATTGACTGACAAAACCTTGTTCTTCTATGCATCACTGTATGTCTCCCACACACTGAGCTTAGGATCCTCTAACATTCTGGCTTACATAAGTTTTCTCTCTCCCAACACCCTCTTTTTTGGTGATCTCATCAGCTCCATTTGGCTGAATGATAATTTCTCCCTGATAATTTTGAGGAAGACTCCAAAATCTATAGGTCCAGGAAGAATCTGTCTCATGAATTTCAGATGTAAACAATCAACATGTATTCATTAAGTACTTCATGTATCAACATGTTCAAACTGGAAAACATTATCTTCCCCAAACCTATCACTCCCCTAAACTTCCTATTTCTATTAAGGACACTGCCTTCTTTCCAGTCTCCTACCTCTGTTCACTAAGAGTCATCTCCAACCCTCCACTCTCATTTCCTATGTCATATCAATTATCCAATTTTGCCACTCCTGCCTCTGGCATCTATTCCTTTCTTTCTACTCACATGAACATTATTACCCCAGTACACAGCCTTATACAATCTCTTTCCTGGACTATAGAAATAGCCTCAAATTTTTAAAGTTTTTGTCTCAATTTTATTGACCTCTCTTATTTTTTTAAATCATCAGAATTTCTCCCAATATGCCCTTCTACAAGAGATATAAAATTTTTAAATATTTTTAAATAATAAAAAGGAAAAGAAAGAAAAAGGAAGGAAATCAGCAAAACCAAAACAGTACATTTAAAAAATCTGAAAATCAAGTTATCCATATCTGTTTACCCCCTGCCCCTCTGCAAAAGGAGTTGAGAAGGCAATATCTTCTCACATCTCCATTTTGGACCATACACGCTCTTTAAATTTTGCAAAATTATATTGAGTTACAAAGCTTAAAAGTTCCTACTGATGTGTCAGTTGGATTTCCTTTCTATGCTTGAAAATGTGGACTAATATAATTTTGGGGGTTTTGTACAGTAAACTATTTAACACCTCTACAATATTTGCAGCATGAACTACTTAAAACTGATGATTTTTTTTAAGTTGGACTGTAGTACCAAAGTCTTTGAAAGGAAGCTCTAAGAATATATTGCACTTTCACAGGCTCTGCCTTGGAAGAGTTATTGAGGAAATGGTTTCAGAGATCTTTCCTGCCTGATGAAAGGATCCTTAATCATTAAAACATAAAAGGGGAATGTTTCAGATTAGTATTATTTTGTTTAAAGTTTGGCCTTTAGAATTGTATTTTAATTATTTTCTTTCTAAAAATGATTCCTTTCTAAAGGAAAGAGCTACCAGAAACAACCAGAAGCTAATAGAACAAGCAGAAACTACCAAAACCACTGAAAAGGAAAGCATGAGTTATGAAATTTCAACTCTGGCATCACTCTGGAGAACTAGGTACACTAAATCATCTATTACAAATGGGATTGCAAAACAGTGAAATGTCTTTAGAGAGCAATGTAGCAATATCTTAGTAAAGTTATAAAAATTACAGTGTACAGTCCCTTACATGCCTTTATTGGGAATATACTAAGTAAAGAATATTATGTAAAAGTGGGGAAAGTAGGTATATGATCAAACATATTTATAGTAATAGTATTTTGTTATTCCCAAAACCTTCAGAACCATGAAATGCCTGACAAATGACGAATGACTGAATACATTTTTTTTTATCCTGGGACTCCATTCTAGGAGCATAGGGCCACAACCAGTAGGCAATGGGTCACACAGTCACTCAGGGGCACCCAGCTGGGAAGTGTCTGAGCCCAGACTTGAACCTAGGACCTTTCATCTCTAGGCCTGGCTCTCAATCCACTGAGCTAACCCAGCTGCTCCTACTTTAGGTTGCAGTTTCTTTAGCAGATGTAGTTTTTACAGGGTGGGGTTGCTAGCCCCACGCCCAACCCTCCTCCTTTTTCATCCGGGCTAGGGACCATCCTTGGCCCACTAGATTACAAATATAAAAGAATAATACCAACAACTAAAATCAGTCAGTATAAGAAATGGAAAGAAATGTAGGAACACTTTTTGTGAATTAATTTGAGCAGAGATAGTAAAAGCAGAATAAAAGAGTTCATAGAAACATATACTACTTGGAGTAAAAGGGAAAGGATTTCACTACAGAGATGAATGGAAAAAATATTAACAGGGACACAGAAGCAAATAACTGATAAGTTATTGTGGTTTTAAACAGGTGGCAATTAATGTAATCAATATGCTTATTAATTCATTCAGCTAATTAGTGGAAGAATTTAAACTAGAACCCAAGACTCCTGACTTCCATGTCAGCACTCTCCCCACTTATAACACATGCTATTGGTTTTTCTTTTCCAGAGAAATTGAATTCAAAAAAAAGGAGATAGCAATAAAAAGTGTTCTGAAAAAGAAAGTCCAGAGAGACACTGAATTCCTCAAGACAGCCTATGCCACGGTGAGGTGATTCAATTTGTGGGTACTTTTCCCATTTCTTTTCCTCAATGATTTATAGAGTCCCTGTTTGTATGCACTCTCCGGGAAGTTGTGGGATATAGATGGTGAGGAAGAAGAGGAGGAGGAGGAGAAAAGGAAACAGGAAAAAAGAGAAGAAAAGGAAGAGGAGGTAGAGGGTGAGAAGAAAAAGGAGGAGGAGGAGGAGGAGGAGGAGAAAGCAGAAAAATAGAAAGAAAACGAGGAGGAAGAGAATGAGAAGGAAAGAAAGAGGAAGAGAAAGAAAAAGGGGAGGAAAAGGAGGAAGATGGAAAGGAAGAGGAAAAGGAAAGGAGGAAGAGGAGGAAAAGGTGAAGAAAGAGGGAGATATAGGAAAGGAATAAAAGCAATGGCCCCAACTTGCCAGTAGATGGCAATTTGGGTGGAAATAATACAAGGGATGTTTCTAAAGAGAGCAAATGCCACTTCCTTTATTCCTAAGAATTCTGAAGATTGGAAAAACCAAGCACTGTATTATTCTTTTCAAGTGCCATTAGTAATATATATTCACTATTGATTCAAAAGTGTGTTTCCAAGTCAAGATTGTAGGTGACTTGCTCCAGTCTTCTGAAAAAGCATAAATAGTCTTGTCATGCTCATGTAAATTAATTGCATGGGACATAGATGATGCCTCAATACTTTCAAATTATTCTCTTTTCCTTATTATTTACTCTCAATATTTACAACCACTACTTTGCTTATGAGGGCAGCTTTCCTAAATCATGAAAAAAACCTTGACAACAAAGAACTGAAAACTTCAGAGGTGAAAGCCACCTTGAAATCATCTATCCCAACTTCCCAGCACTCTCTCAACTATTTTTATAGATACAAATACACACTGTGACTCAGCTTATAACGTTCCAGAACCCATGTAGCTAGTATATTTAGTTTTTGGTTTGAATTTTTAAGTCCAGAAAGAAGTAAAGTGATATAGGGACTCTTCTGTTGTCTTTTTCCCCTTCATACATTGACAACAGAGCAATATTATAGATGATAATCCTCAGGGATGGTTGATATGGAAAGTATTTTTTGGATAAATAAGGGGGGTGGGGTTGCTTTTTTTTTAAACCCTTACCTTCTGTAAGGGCTAGGCAATGACTTGCCCAAGGTTACACAGCTAGGAAGTGTCTGAGTCTAGATTTGAACTGAGGACTTCCCATCTCTAGACTTGGCTCTCAATCCACTGAGCCACCTAGCTACCTCCTAAGTAAGGTTTTAAAATAGGACTTTGAAAGAGCCAATGGACTGGGATTGGTAGAAAGATGAGAATTGTGATGATTCTATTGATGATAACTAACATTTATATATCACTTACTATGTGCCCAGGCACATTATTATCTCATTTGATTCTCACAACAACCTAAGAAGTAGGTGTTATGATGAAATGCATTCCAGGTGGGAGAAATGGAGTGGGCAAAAGCACAGAAGTGGAATGAAGTCTACATAAAATAAACTGAGAACTTTTAGTTGAATGGCTTGGGAGAACTGCTAAGGTTAGAACTAACTAGGTAATGGGATAATATGTGAGGGGTACTGAGAATGAAAATCAAAAACTATGTATGTAAGAGGCCAGGAAACTGGTGGTATAAATGGCAGTACTGAGTGGGGAAGTAATTATTTTAAGCTAATTATTTTAAACCAAGATAATTTTGGTGATTATGGTTTTCCCTTTTCTACCTACGTGAAAGCCATCTATTTAATATCTTTTAGAATTTTTTGATAGATTGAATTTCTAGAAGCTCCTTTGGAAATTAAAAAAAAAAAAGCTACCCTGCCCTTTTGGAAAATGGGAGACATCTGCTTGCATTCAGGTTTTCTAGTAATTCTCCAGGATTTCTCAAAGGCAGTAGTGCTGCCACAACATAAGCAAGGTCTTGATGCCCACTAAAGTTATACCAGTCCTCTACTCACAAACTGGAAATGTATCCCTATTGCCTAGTGAATCAAAGACCAGACTCAGAGTCTTCCATTACCTGACCCAAAATAGGTAAAATAGGTATTTTTCAGGTTTACTCCTCACAATGCAATCTGACACCTGACCATGAAATATCTTTCCTTGCTTGCCTTTCTCCAAATGCCCTTTGCACCATTCTACTGTCATGCCTATTCTCATGTCTGCCTAATCAAATCTTCAAAACCAGTTTCAACCCCTTGATAGAGGGTTGAACATACCTTTGTATTCCATGTATCCTCTCAGCTTGAAGTAGTCTCCTCATTTTCACTTTTATTGTACAAAGTTGCACAATTCATTGAGCAATTGCATTTTTCTTTTAGTTGTATCATGCGTCTACATATTTTCCATTTTATTATCGTATTATACATTTCTTAAAGACAGAGATCATATCTTTTCCGTTTCCTCTGCTCCATAGAATCTAGATAAGCAGCTTGCAGGTAAATAAGTAGAGGATGAGTGAATGAATTATAATGAGTTCATTGAGGAGTAGGTAGCGAGTGCAGAGATGCACTAGGGGCATAGATAACTTCAGCTACTCAGGAATATGGGTTTTGAAAGTAGAATTTTTTTAAAAATATGACACATTTTAATATATTAGAAATATTGGAAAAATTTGAAAATGAAGAAAAACATTTTGAAAATTTTCAGATAGCAGAAGCTGAAGCTAAATTATCAGTATATGAAAAGAAAAATGAAATTAAGATGGACCTACAGTCAAAGTTGGAAGAAAAAGAACATCTACCGAACAGCATCTCAGGAATGACACAGGCCAATGCGTCTTCCAATTTGGGTAAGCCCGAAAGCAATGTGGAAAGTAAGAAATGCTTGGGGTTTCTCAAGGGCCGCTGAAATGCTGAGAGGAGAGACAGATGTCAGAAATAATTAGGATTGGTGACAAAGCAGATTTAGTATGGATGTTTAGGCAGTTTGTATCTAATAATGGGGGAAATCTACATTTACTGCCAAGTTTAATGGCATATTGAAAATAGAATAGCTGATATATGAAATATATTGAAGGATTTTTTTAGTTCACTTTCCTCACTTCAGATCCAAGCATGATCAGACTAGTAAAATAAATTTTTTGTAAAACTCTGATAAGCACATTGAATTAACTCCTTGCCTTAGAGTAGTAGTTATTTCCCAAGTTAAGAATTTCTTTTCTTCCCTTCTTCTTCCTCTTTCCTTGCTGTCTTTCCTTAGTCCTATTCTTCTTTCTTTTTTCTCTTCTTTTCTTTCCTCTCTTCATCTATCTGTCTTTTTTCGTCTTTAGGGGAAAGGAAGGGGAAATTGAATTAGGTCCATATTAAAGTTAAATACTAAGATGACATACAAGGATTTTATGGGTTTAGCTTATGGAACTATGCCCACCTTCATATAAAACTATCAGAAAACAGAACATTGACTGAGAGGAGTTAGGAAGTGAGAGTAATGTGAAAGAATTCTGGTCCAAGGACAAAATCAAACCAGTTATCATAAAAAGGAGCAAACTGGTGAGGGTCATATACATAGAATGACTCATACTTCTAAAGCTCTTTTAATAATTATAATACAATCTTAAAATCCAAAGTAAAACAATACATTCCTCAGACTGCCAACTTCTATCTGTAAATTGTCATATGCTCTTTTTTTATGGAGCAAAAACATCTCAGGGGTAAAATAATATTGAAAACCTAAGAAAATAAAATTTAATAAGTTTTCATGTTAAAGGTATATTCTTGGATTTTAAAAACAAATTCAAGAGCAGAAATCCAGGGAAAATTCCCACTTCCCTTGGCTTAGGCAACTTGTATTTTTATTTTCCCCCCATTTTTTAGACAACTTTTTGTGCCTTCTACAAGTTTAGTTTCATCATAGTTGAGAAAATTAGCAAGTTTAGATTCTACTTTTGCCTCAATACCAATTTACCAATTAATAGTCTTTGAAGGGAGAGTAGTAGATAATAAGGGAGAGTGCTAAAAAGTTAGTCTTCATAATATATGTGTAAATGTGTGTCTATTTTTCAAAAAATGTAACATATGAAGTGTTAATATATTTATCATTCATTTCTGTGAGTTGAGTTTTGAGCAAACTAAAATCTGTTGGGAAGACAGAAGAAGGCCAAGTTCAGTGGTATTTCTTACATTTTGCCAAATGTGTTTATAATATGAGGCCTAATTTATTTAGACATTGTTCATCTTGATGATTCAGAATTTCTGAATTTTAAGGCATTGTTGTAAGTAATTCTTTTATTTTTTTAATTGTATTTCTTTTGCAAATGGAGACCTGTCTTCTCTCCCCAATTCTCACTCCCACCTCCCTTTGAGACAGAAAGAAAACTCTGTTACAAACCTATATGGTCAAGAAAAAACAAAGTTTCTCTACAATTCCAAAAATTTCATCAGAAATGCCCAGAAGTCCTCTTCTGTTTTATTAAAAGTCTTCTTCCCAATCCCCTCCCACCCCCACAGAAGTACATTCAGTTTTGCTATTTTATAAAGGTAACTACTAGAGTAGATTGTACATAATTCCAATTGTGGCTCTTTGGTATTTGAATATATTTCCTTTCTGGCTGTTCCCAGGCCTTTTTTTTTTTTAACCTTAAAGGTTTCTGGATGTTGGCTACAGTATCCTCAGGACTTTTCAGTTTTTGGATATTTTCAAGAAAATGATTGTTGGGTTCTTTCTATTTTCACTTAGCCCACCAGTTCTAAGAGGTCTAAGCAGTTTTTCTTCTATTTTTTGAAATTGAGATATTAACGTTCAGTATAACATAAAAGGACATGGGTTCATTAATCTGTGGAGGGAACCGCTGACACAAAAAAACACAGGGAAGGGAGAAAGTAAGAGTAAAAGACGAAGAAAAAAAACACACACACACACACACACACACACACACACACACACACACACACACACACACGGAATGTGCAGGGAGCCCTAACCCCTTCTCCTTCTCCTTTGACTGATGGGAGGTTTGTATTTAAATGCAAATCAACTAATGAGAATCAAGCAAATTCACAATACAACAGATGAAAGAAATTAACATCTGTTTTCACCTGGATGCTACAAGATTCTTGGGGAAAAAAATGTTCATTCCTACATTTGCTGATTCTAAAGTGAGATACAATATGTAAATCTGTTTCCTGCATTTTATGCCTTTGTATCTAATTCATTTTGATGTTCCTTGAGTTGAAGTTTATCTGTAGGAAGCCTTTCCTGTTATCACAAATGTGTGAGAATTTCTTACTTGTGACTTTTGGAAAGCTGATAGATAAGCAATCTGCTTGCTCAGATGTTGACTGAGAGGAAGTGTCTTTTTTTGTAGAAAGATATAAAATAAGTTTGTTTCCTGCCTTAATACTTTAGCCCCAAATCAATTCTTTGATTGAAGGATCCAGTAAATCTTGTGAATTATTAAATATGGCCATAATAAGAAAATTGCTTTTGCAACCATATCTTGCTTTCACTGTCCCTCAACCATTGTTTATTGGGATCAGCTTTGATCATATTTTCATAATCCTCAGGATTCATCATTCTGATTCCTACATTAAGATGTCAAAGCTTGTTTTTGTTGTTGTTGTTTTACACAGCATTCTGGCAAGCCAGTAATTCTTAAATTATCTCTCCCCAGACTTTTTCCATATTTGTATTTGTACTCTGAGATACCCTTTATTTCCTTCTATTTTGTGTTTGTTTACTTTTATATATATATATATATATTTCTTTCTATCTCATAGAACTAGTAGCTTTATTTGTTTAGTACAACTTCATTTTTAGAAAGTTTGTTTCTTGAATAAGGTTTTATAGCTCTTATTCCATGTCTATTAATTCTCTAAATTTTTCTTCAATAGCTCTCATTTCTTTTCCCATTTTTCCTTCTAGAACTCTCAGTTAAATTTTAAAATCATTTCATCTATTTAGAAAAAAGTTTGTTTTATCTCTTATATAAATTCTAATTGAGCTTGTACTCAAGATCTTTTTTTTTCAATTATTAGATCTTTTTTTTTTCTTCTTCTAGTCTTGTGGCTTAAGCATCTTTGTCACCATAACAAATATTTATGGTGGTATTCTGGTATTCTTTATTTTCTGAGTACTTCAACCTATTTCTCCATTTCAGATATTATGTTAGGTGTGGGCTATGTGCACTTCTAGGAAGAAGATCTGGGTTGAAACTTTGTCCTCTTAGGTCCTTTTGCAACTTTCCTTGAGGCTCTTGAGTGTTGTGACAGTCTGTGATCTCAGGGACAGCTCAAGCTGGAGACATGGAGGCTGTCAAAGCTCTCAAACTGGTTTTATCCAAGGTAGCATATGAACACTGCCCTCTTTGTTTGAGTTCTGTTGCTTTTCTGATTCAAATTTGGACACATGCTACAAACCAGTTGACTTATTCCTATTTGGAGTCCCAAAAGACTATTTCTGAACTTGATTACTATCCACCAGTTAAAAATATCTGCACTCTCCACTTTTGTCTGGTTATTCCACTACAAACTCCAGTCCTGATTGAAGGCTGGAATTCAGATCCTATAATGGTGCTAGAGACAAAAGTCTGATTTTTGCTTCTGAACTTGTCAAGGCCTGTCTTAGGGCCCCCAACCATATATCCAACCAGGAACAGCACCCTTGAATCACACTGCCTTTCCTAGCACTTAGACCTGTGACCCAGAACTGGCTGGGTAACAACAGAGCTGCCTGATAACAGCTGTTCCCACATCTTGCATGAGATCAAAGTACCATGTGCTGGGGCATGTTTACCATGATGCATAGCCTAGGTGGTCTTTTAATTCCTGGGTCCTAGAATGTGCCTAGTGGTGCTCACTTGGCTGTACCTGTATATGCTGGAAATGGTCATCTTTGTATGGCCTCCCATGCTACCCCAAGCTGGAAATATCACTTTTTTTCTTGGATTTCTTGAACAGAACTGCATTTTCCATATCTTTTTTTAAGGAGTTGTGTTGAGAGTTCTGTTGTATTTCTCCCTTCTACTCCACCATTATAGCTCTGACCCAACAGCTCTCTTCTTAAGAAAAGTCTATTCTATTTTAGGACTCAGTCTTTTAAGACATGGCTCTACAGAAGAATACTCTTAATGTGGATGACATTAAAATAATTTCATTTGAGATATGTAATTGTTACCATATGAAATGGAGAAAGCTATGTAGAATAGCTATCCTAGCTATTTGACAGGTAGTATTCTCTTAAGATTCACTGTAAAATGGAGCTTTTATCCTATGTAATAGCTTCTCTATACTTTTGCTTTGTATTATGAAACCTAGAACTTTGCAAATAAGTATAGGAGTTGCAAAACCTTACATGTGGCAAGGGAACTTGAAAGGAGATAGGCCTCTCTATAATCTCTTCCCCCCTGCTCTGTGTACCCCACTCCCCCAACCATTCTCCAAGGGAGACTTTAAATCCTGCCAAAAGGGAAAGTAAGGGGTTAGGGTCAGAAGTTAGGCTGTTCTGCTCTCTGGTCTCCTCAGAGAGAGGGTGTATTGGGCTAGAATTATATCTATATGCTCCATTAAACATTATCAGTCTAAGACAGTGATGGCAAAACTTTTAGAGACCAAGTGCCCAAACTGCAACCCCGAAGCCACATGTGAGCCCCCCATTGTACTCCAGACAGGGGAGGGAGAAAGTACTCCCACTGGGCTGCTGGGCAGAGGGGTAGGTGATGAAAGAAATGTCCTCCACCTCAAGAGTAGAGAGGGGGAAGGGAGCGAGCTCTGGTATACTCTGGCACACATGCCATAGGTTTGCCAACATGGGTCTTAGGAGTTGTAATTTTCAAATTCAAGCAATTTTTGCAACATTACAGGGAAAGGAGAAAGACTCCAAACTTTGCTTCTAAGACTTGACTCCTTTCCCATCAAATACCAAATCCTTAATGAACATAGACAACAATAGCCAAGAAACCCATGTATCCAAATCAAAGCATAAAAGAATTTAGAGAAAGTATATGCAATAGAACATTGCCAAATAATACAGAGTAAAGGAGCCCTCTCTCATTGGAAGCAAGGTTTATTCAACTCAACTGAAAGACAGTCTTAGGTCTCACTCAAGGAGAAGTTTACTGAAGTCTCTAGTGCAGAAAATGGGGATAGGGATATGACAGACACTGTTAGTTCCTCTCGTGTCCCTTTCATAACTCCTCCCAGAGTCTTTTCCTTCTGCAACCTGAGATGGTGTTGGCATCTTCCATCTTCAGAAGCCAGAAGAGACTGAAGTACTTGAAACAACTGCAGGGCCAGAAAAAATCACTGAAGAGAGACTTAAAGAGACCAAATTCTCCTCTCTGCCACTCTCACCAGCTCTGCCCTGCTCTTTACACAGGTGCAGAACATTGCTCTCTACCAACGAGGAGAGAGCCCCATAGCAATAGGTTTTGAGACTCAGGTCACACGGGCTTACAAAAGAGCAAGTTTGTGGATAAATACTATCTGAATTAAGATGATTATTATTGCCTCCTTTGTTTGGCTTTATTTTATTCACTTCGTGCTAAGTATCATGAACATGACCTTGTTAACTTGGAGTTAGGCTGATTGAATTTCTTTTGTGAACTTAATGAGAATTTTGCTTTCCTAAATCTGCTTTTATTTAAAAAAGAAGATGACAACTATTTGTTTGAAATAAATCACAGTAGGTTTGTACTGAAAGGAATTCTGGGGATCATTCTTGTTCAGTACTATTGTCATTTTGTAAATAAAGATCCATGAAGATCACACAGTTAACTAGTTAGTCATACAGAAGGGAGACTCCAGGGCTCTTGGCTCATAATACAGTGCTCTGCTTAGTCTCCAGTGAATACTGCCAACGTGTTTATTTATAAGGTTCCTAACCCAACTATAGGATACTCTTGTCCTTTACTCATTAATGTAGGTAGTTCTCTGTGTTTTACTTGTTGAATTATTCTTATTCCTAGATGTTAAAGATAAGAGAACATCAGCTACGCAAAGTTCATCACTGGTAAAGGCTGCAAGGAAGTTTGCAAGATGGTTCCGGTAATATCTGTTTTGCATACTGACAACAAAATTAGAACAAATAAAAGTTTCTTCCTGCTCAGCTTCAACTGTTTATCTGCCATTTTGCTTTCTTGCTTTTCTTTATCTTCGTCTTAATTATTTCTTTCATTTGTGTCCAGTTACTCCCAAGTGCTTCCATAATCTTCAGATGGGTCATATAGTACTAGAAAGAATGCTAGATGTGCAAACAAAGGACCTGCCTTCAGATTCTGGCTTTCCCAAACTTTTACCTATTGGCCCATAGACAAGAGGCATTTATCTACTCTGGGCCTCAATCTCTCCACCTAACAAATGAAGATATAGTGTAAGACTAGAACAACGTCCATGTCCTGAAACTCTGATGCTAAGGTCTTTTGACAAATCATAGAGTAAGAGCAAGCAGAAAAAGCCCTAGGTTGTATGAAATATTGAATAATCGTCCATGTTTGAAATGGGTTTATTTAACTACATTGCAACATTTTAAAATTCAGAATCAATATCTAAGAATTCATTATGGGATAAAGACAAATCTTACGTTAACATTCAAAAATAATTCCTTAATCACACACACACACATTTTAAACTTATAGGCTTCCCTATCTCTTACCCTTGTGGCAAGTAAGGTTCTTTAGTTCGATGTTGGTACATCATTTGATTACATTTCTAACATGGATCCTTGGCTGTGTATTAAAATGTGCCCTATTTCATCACCTTGAATAACAGAATTTTCAGAAATGAATTGGGCAAAAGACAAAAAAATCAGAAAATTAAAGTGAAGGTAAATTTTTATCTTGGTGAATTTGTCATGTAGATTTAAGTATGATTTCCCACTCATCCCAAAATAGCATTTTGGTAACCTGGATCCTGTGCAAGAAAAATGTATACTTATACATATATGTATAGATATGAATCTATATGATGTGTTGGCTTACCTGTAAAAATTGTCTGTAAGTACATTAATATAAGAATAAAGTTAGTTTAGAGAGTAAAGGGGTTGTTATATTTGGAAGCTATTGAGAATCTTTGTGTTTTGATATGACCTAATTTGTGTTTCTGTGCAAATGCGAAGTTTTGGAGGGGTTCTTTTGTGTGAAATGAGTCTTGAGGTATATATAATAAACTCCTTGCTGCAAGAGACACAGCAGCAGCAGCATCATGAGCTGACAGAAAGACGTGTCTGTATCTGCTTCTTTCTTATCAACTAAACTGTCATTATCGTCATTATCAAATTACCTGGAAGTGATAAAAAGATCTCAAGAGACTAGTAATATTGATAATGGACACTCTTGCTTCACCCCGATCATAAAGGAAAGGCTCCTAGACAATTCTTATTATAGGTAATGCTCACTCTTGGTTTTTGTTATTGTCATTTTAAGGAAAGCTCTTTCTATATTTTCTAATATTTTTAACAGAATGGATTTTGCATTTTGTCAAAAGCCTTTTCTCCCTCTTTTGAAATAATTATATGAGTTTTTAATGCTGAACCAGATGAATTCCTGGTATAAATCTAGCCTGGTCATATTGTATGATCTTTTGATATGTTTCCATAACCTCAGTGGTAATTTATTTAAATTTTTGCAGCAATATTCACTAGGGAAATTGGTCTATGGTTTTCTTTTTCTATTTTGATATGTGTTGAAAGGCACACACTTTTTTCTAAGTACTGTTTTGGTGCAACCTATACATATTTATATATTGCCTTGTTATCTTTAATGAAATTATTTTTCTATTGTTCTTTTAGCCACCTATTCTTTATGGTTGTCACAAAATTTTCACAAAAATTTCAAATAGATTTTAATTTATGTTTCAAAGTCCCTTTACTGAATGTAATTTTTATTACATGATGGTCAGAAAATATTGCATTTGATATTTCTGTTTTTCTGATACTCATTTCTATTCTCATTAATATTCCACAAATATCTACCGTATCTGACCTTTCTAAACTTCCATTAGTTGCTTAGCTTCTTGTTATTTTATAGATTTATCTAAGTCAGAAAGCGATAATTGAGGTCCTTCACTATTAGAATTTTATAATTTCCTCTTGAAAGATATTTAACTTTTTCCTTAAGAATTTAGGTATAATGCCATTTGCTGCATGTTAATTCATTGTCTATGGTAATTTTTAGCAAAATGTTTCCATTTATCTCTTTTAATTATGTCTATCTTTGTTTTTCTTTGAGATAGTTACCACCCTTCCTACTGCTTTTAAAAAAGAAAAAAACAACACCTTACCTGAAGTTAAGAAATTTGCATAGGGTCACACAGCTAAGAAGTATCTGAGGGCCCAAATGAAGCCAGGACCTCCTGTTTCCAGGCCTAGCACTCTATTCACAGAATCACTTAACTGTCCACCCCTCCCCCCATTTTTAAAATCATTTTTTAACTCCTTAAGTTTGTAACTATTCCAGGAGTTCTTCTTGGTCTTGCGCCCAATCTGTATGTTTTCAAGGCTTTGTTTATAGTTTTCAAGTTGTTGTCTTCTGTGTTTGAATCTTGAGCTTCTCTATCACCATTGTAGCTCTTTATGGTAGAGGTTTTGTGTTTTGTGTCTTTTTGTGGGTTTTTTTTTTTTTTTTGCTTTTGCTTATTCTTCCAGTCTACTTCTAGACTTTGACTTTATGATATCATTGGTTTCTATTCACTTCTTTGGAAGACAGAGTGGGGAGAAAGGTCTGGCCTGAGCTTATGTCCTGTTACATTCACAATTCATTCCAGGGACCTGCACATTTTAAATGCTTCCGAATTGGTATGATTTGGGGAAGTCTGTTATGCCTTTTTGCTCCAAGTTCTGCAATTTGGGTCTGTTGGCATGTGTACTATTGAGTTTCAGTAGATTATTGTTGAACTTGGTCACTGTAGTCTACTGGGAAATTCCACAGGTTCAGAGTGATTGAACTGATGGTTTCCCTTTGGTCTTGGTCTCCTGCCTAAATTATTCCATTGCAAGCTTATGTGTTGGGTTAAAGGCTAGAATGAAGTCACTGCTCAGCTCCTGGATTCAGAGTCACATGGCAACATTTCTGGAACTTGTGTTGTGGTCAATGTTTTAGGTAGATGTTGCTTGTAATCACTCCTCTCTACTCTCAATTAGGACCATAATATGGGTAATAGGAGAAAAAGCTGCCAAAAGGAACCTGTCCTTGCTCCCAGAGCTAATTTTAGGGGTCACTTGGCTTCTCTTTCTGTCCTGATGTTCTCTCTCTCTCAGCTCCCTTTTTCAATCCTTGAGCACAGAAATAAAATAATAAAGCAATTTCATTAATGAATATAGATGCAAAAACTCCTTTGCCTGTTATTTCAAATAATTTATTTAATATTGGAATTAAATGATCTTTAGTGTTTGGTAGAATTCTCTTGTAAATCCACTGATTTCTTTTTCTAAAATAAATTTATTTATGTATTCTATTTCTTGCTCTGATAGTCTAGGCAATTTTTTGTTAGAATTTGATTTATCTTTCATTGTTAAATTTTTTCATATAATTGAGCAAAATAACTCATTTAATTTCAACTTAATTAATTGCTTTAATTTCAATTTCATTGGTGATATAGTCACCCTTTTCATCTTTAATTTTTCTCAGATTAATCAATGGTTTAATCAAATTAGTGGATTTTTCATAAAACCAATTCCTAATTTTATTTATTAATTCAATGATTTTCTTACATTCAATTTTATAAATCTTTTAATTTTTAGGAATCCTAATTTGGTGTTTAGTTGGGGATTTTTAATTTACTCTCAAGTTTTTAAAAATACATTCCCAATTCATTGATCTTTATTTTATTAACATAAGCATTTAGAGATATAATTTTTCCCTCTAATTACTGCTTTTTGCTGTATCCCATAGGTTTTGGTATGTTGTCTTTATTATCATTCTCTTTAGTGAAATTATTTTTTAATAATTTGTTCTCGAATTCACTCATTCTTTGTTTAGCCTCCAATTTGTTTTTATTTTTTTTCATAATCCCTCATTATAGGCAATTGTTATTATATTTTGGAAGAGTGATGCATTAATATTTCTTTTCTACATTTAACTATATTTTTATGCTCTAATATGGTTAATTTTTGAAAAGGTGCCATGTACCACTAATAAGGTATACTCTTTTCTGTTCCCTTTCAATTCTGTCTATATAATCTATCATATTTAAAATTGATCTCCTTAACTTCTTTTTTATTTATTTTTGGGGTTAGATTTTGCTAATTCTGAGAGGGGGAGATTAAATTCCACTACTATTATTGTTTTGTTATCTATTTTCATCTGTAACTGTAAAAATTTTCCTTTAAAAACCTGGATGCATATTGCTTTAATAGATAATGCTTCATTATCTATGGTACATTTTAAGATATTGTTTTCCTGTTTTTCTTTTTTGGTTATATCTATTTTAGCTTTAACTTTGTCAGAGATTATGATTATTACTCCTGCTTTCATGTCAATGGAAACATAGTATATTCTACACAAGCTCTTTATTTTTAACTGTATTTGTAACTCTCATTTTAAAATGTTTCTTACAAACATATTGTCAAGTTTTTATTTTTGAACCCTTCTGCTATGGTTCTTTTCATGAATTCATTCATCTTGTTCACATTCAATGCTATAATTACAAATTACGAATTGCCCTCAATTGTTTTTCCTCAATTTGTCCCTCTCTTCCTTTTTTTGCCATATCCTTCCTCAGATGTCCAGTAGCTCTCCATTTCACACCCCTTCTTAGAAACCTCTCTTTATCCTTTCCTTTGCCCTCCTTCCAAATTGACCCACCTTTCTAAAAGACTATCTTTTGTCCCTTCCCCCTTCTTTTAGTTCTTATTCTATTCATCTTTCCAAGTCCCTTATCCCCCCCCCACAAATTCTCTATTTCTTGATGAGTTCAATTCTAAAAATACCTCCCTTAATTCCCTCACTGTACACCCCCTCAATTTCTTGATATGTACTCCATTCTAGGTATCCTTCCCTCTTCTTATCTCCTTGCCCTCTTTTCTCTTAACCTACTCTTCCTGTTTAGTCCCAGTCTTGTGGGGGGGCTCTTGGTACCCTCTCTTATCCTATGTCAATCCCTCTTTTATCCCATCCCCCTTCTCTCCTGTTTCTCTGCACATTAAAAGTATTTTTGCCCTTCTGATTGTATATGTTGTTCTCTTTATCCCAGATCTGATGAGAGTAGGGTACAAGACTAACAGCCCTCTACCTCCTCCTCCTCTACTTCTAGGCAGTTCCTCCATTCATTCATCTTCCATATGAAAATTATTCCACCCTACCTTCTCCTGGTCTACTTCACAATCATTTCTGCTCATTCCATTGCATTCACGTTGACCTCAGGCCTCCTATTTCCAATACCTAGGCAATGATGCCATTCCTAGAGGCCACAGATGACATTTTCCCATACAAGAATCCCACACAGGATTCCATACAGGAATCAAACAATTTGACCTTTTGCATCACTTATGCATCACTTTCATCATTACCTTTGTATGTTTCTTATAAGGGTTTTCTACTGAATTTTGACTTTTTCCCCAGGAATAGATGAAGCTCCTTTATTTTGTTAAATACTCACTTTTAAATTTATTTTATTTTTATTGTGCTCATCTTTGCTGGATATTAGTCTTGGCTGTAAACCCAGTTCTTTATCTCTACAAAATGCTGTGTTCCACATCATATGTTCTTTTAGTGTTGCAGCTGCTGAGTCTTGTGTTATTCTGTAAATAGGTCCACAGTATGTTTTTTTTCTTATTGCTTGTATTTTCTCCTTAACCTGGGAAGATATAGATCTTAGCAATGATGTTCCTGTGCATTTTCATCTTTGATTCTCTTTGCAGCGGTGAACAGTGGATTCTTTCCATTTCTTTTTTACCCTGTAATTCTACAATTTCTATTCAGTTTTTCTTGAATGAATACTTGAAGTGATGGTGTCTAGCCTTTTTTTTCATCATGATTTTTCTGGCAATCCAACTATTCTTATATTGTCTCTCTGACCTATTTTCTAGGTCAATTGTTTTTGTGATGTTTCATATTCTCTTCTTAGGAAATCATTAGCTTATTCTTGTACAATTCTAATTCTTAATAAATTATTTTTTCTTGAATTTCTAGATTGCTTTTTCCATTTGAGTGATCTTTCATAATTTTCTTGATCTTGCATTGGCTTTTTTTTCCTTCTAATTTTTCCTCAACCTCTCTCATTTATAAGCTCTTCCAAAAGCTTTTTGAAACTCATGACCATTTTTTATATTTTTAAAATAGGTATTTTTAATTCTGTCCTCTGAGTTTGAACCAAGGTCTTCTCTGTCCCCAAAGTAGTTATCAATAATTGGGTTCTTTCCCCTTTGCTTGTTCACTTTTTAAAAAACATTTTAAAATTTTAGTGTACAAGCCATTTGACTTAATTACTGACTTATTTGACCCCTCAGCCCTATTTAGTTATTCCAGGTCCTAGACTGTGATTGACCTCAGGTGCTCCAACTAGAGACTGGCAATTCTACTACTACAATTGCAAACGGTCCATATACCCCTGTGGCAGCAACCAAAGACTCTACTTCCCTGGGAATGACCATTGCTTATAGGGCCCCAATCCTTCAGCACCCACACTCACTGATGCTCACTCCTTCCTCACTCCTCTCCAACTACCTAAGCCCAGGATAGAGCAGTTATCTAGTCCATGTTCTTCAGGCTTCCAAAGTTCTTTTTTAGCAATAAAGTTTGAGATCCTGCCTTCCAGGGTCTAGTGCCCATAGATTCTGTGGTGTCTACTACTTCAAACCCCAGGTGTGGGCTGGAGAGGGTCTATGGAGCAGATACAGCTAAGTGCAAACTCCATGACTCAGCAAACAAGGTGAGGTTGTCCATCCTGACCCCTGGGGGGCTGCCTTGATTCCAAGTTGCTTGGTCTGGCCCTGCCCCCAGAGCCTGCAGCAGCAGGACTGAATCCAGAGGAGTTAGAAACCTTCCTCCTTCCTAGTCCCATGATGGTTCAGCTTCACTATCAATTCCTGTCTGTTTCTGTTGTTTTTAGCATTGATTCTGTGGAGTTATTTTTGATTGATTGTGGGGGATATTAGATGGGTGAGGAAGCTTCACAACATACTCCACATCTTCCACCATTTTCTCTTATATTGTTCTGCTTCTGAACCGTTTATTTCAGAAGAGTACCTAAAAAGGCCTTTGCACACTGAATTTTAATTGTATGGGCTTTGCCTTTTCTTCTCAGTGCAAGATTGTGGGGAATTAATTTGTATATTTGCCAATTCCAAATACTGCTTTCTCAGGGATGTATTTCTAGGCTCCACAAAGTTTTATTCATGACCTATTATGGCATGAAAGTGACCTTTGTTGGGGGCAGCTGGGTAGCTCAGTGGATTCAGCGTCAGGTCTAGAGACGGGAGGTCCTAAGTTCAAATCCAGCCTCAGACACTTCCCAGCTGTGTGACCCTGGGCAAGTCACTTGACCCCCATTGCCAACCCTTCCACCAAGGAGCCAATACACAGAAGTTAAGGGTTTAAATAAAAAGTGGCCTTTGGGTTTCTTAAGGTTATGCCAGAGGAATGCAAACTCTAGAAAGTTCTACTACTCTGGAAAGGTTTCAAATCTGTTTCCATAAACAGATCAAATCTGCTTTCCAAGAATCAGCAGTGCGAGGCTTTGCACCTTGTCAGAGGGTTCATTAGCCATGGAATAATGAAATTTTGGCCATGGTAATTGCTGAAACAAAGAAAAATACAAAATAGCCCTCTTTTCTGCATGGTCTCTTTCTACTTCTTGAAATGAGCAGAGTGGCTAAATAAGATGGCAGATGGTTCTAAGAGTCACAATCATTAGACCATCTCTAAATTCATTTTTGGCTGTTGATATTCTAAATGCAAGATCTTTGACAAATAACCATAGAGGATCTACTGAAGTAGCTGAATTGTGTCAAACTTGACACTCTTGCTAAAAACAAAACAGAAAAAGGAAATTGCTCCTAAAACTGAAGGATAATTCATAAGAACTTTGAGAAATAAAGGTTGATACAATTGTTTTATTGTATACTCAAAGGCATCCAGAAACATAATTTCATGAAATATGTGATTCACAAATTGCAGTAGAGAAGATATTTACAAGTTCACCAGGAAAATAATTGTAGGAGGAAAATCTGAAAGGGGAAAGTGAGGAAAAAGAAATAAACTGGCTTAATGGGTTGGGGACACATGAAAGATGGTATATTTAGTCCTAAAAGAGTGACTAAGAAGGCAGTATCTTTTGGGGAAGTCAAGTTTCCATGACTGCAAGATAGAAAGATATGAGAGGAAGGAAAAAGTGGTTTGTTAATGACAGAATGGACATTCCAGAAGGCCCAATAAAAGGGCAAAGCAGAGTAGAACATTAGAGGGATAACTGATATAAATGGAGATGAAGAGACAAAGAGTGGCAGTGGTTGCAAGAGAAAGGAGCTTATTCCTAGACAATCTGTAACTCAGTAACAAGGATTCTGAGTAGATTTCACACTATGCTATCTTCATGCCAAAAAATGTTTAAACACAAGGTACTTCTCTCCCTGCTTATGTTGGTTTTGATGTGATACTTCTTTTTTTTTTTTCTTTAAAACCCTTACCTTCCGTCTTGGAGTCAATACTGTGCATTGGCTCCAAGGCAGAAGAGTGGTAAGGGTAGGCAATGGGGGTCAAGTGACTTGCCCAGGGTCACACAGCTGGGAAGTGTCTGAGGCCAGATTTGAACCTAGGACCTCCCGTCTCTAGGCCTGGCTCTCAATCCACTGAGCTACCCAGCTGCCCCCTGATGTGATACTTCTGATGTAAATCAAGGCCATTTATGTTTCCCCTAAGTTTTTACCTTCCAGGCTAAATAACCACTTCATGAATTTCTAAGTGCTCGTAAGCCAAGCACTTGATTAGAGCTGGAAAAATGGAATAGACTCCTGCCTTCAAAAAACTTTCATTCTACTTCAGGTTAACAACATGAATATGGATAAGGAAACATATATATAAGTAAGTCAAAGTGATTTCAAGATTTTGGAAATAGCACTTATATATGAATCAGGATCTTCTGGTAAGATGTTAGATAACTTGGGCTTTGAAGGGAAGCAGGATTTCCTAGAGGAAAGGAGAAGAGAGAATATTGCAGGCATAGGGAAAATTTGTGCAAAAGCAATGAAACAAGTGAAATGTCATGGTTAGAAAAATGAGCAGGCCATTTTGAAATAAAGAGAACATGGCAGGGAGTAATGTAAAATCAACCCAGAAAGAAAAGATGGGAGTCAGATAATGAAAAACTTTAAATGCCAAACAGGAAAGTTTGTATTTTATCCTATAGGAGATAGGGAATCACTAAAGATATTTGAACAAGGTCACTTCACATGGTGAGATGTAAAGGAACTTCCTCAGCCAAACCCCATTTAGCATGGTTTCCAGTTTCCCCACCATCTGGATCCTCTCTTCCGGACACGCTCAAGGTTTGCAGCTTTCTCTTCATCCACTCTCCAATGATGTCCATCCTTCCTCATCCTGAGCCCTGGCTTTTATTTAATTCAACTATCATTTTAGCACCTAATAATAATCATCATTATAACTAGTATAGTATTTCATGGTTTGCAAATTGCTTTATAAATATTATCTTATTTGATTTTCATGACAACCCTGTGAGGTGCTATTATTATCTCCATTTATAGTTGAGGAAACTGCAGAAGAGAGCTGAAATGTCTTTCCGAAGGTCACAGAACTATTTAAGTGTCTTATGGCAAATCCAAACTAAGGTTTTCCTGACCACAGGTCCAACACTTCATCCACTGTATGAATCAGCTACTCATATGCGATACTGTGTTGGGTTTTAGGGAGACAAAGAAAAAAAATTAAACAGTATTTGTCCTTCGAAGAGCTCATAATTCTCTTTACATTCTACCTATAGAACCTCAAAGACTGAGGGAGCTTATCCTACCTGGGGAGAGAGGAGGGCACCCCTAACCCCAAATAGTGTCCCCCAAAAAAACAGTGACTGAGAGCATAATCCCCAGACAGGAAAGTTCAAACCAGGTAACCTGGTCCCTGACGACACAGTCTGAGGGTGACAGTCAAAGAAGGACTCAGGAAAAGAATATTGATACTGCTGTGCTCAGGAAGGCTAGACTAGAGCCCAGTCAACAACCACACCATACTAACGCCTACTCTCCAGAATTTTAATGCATAGTCAATAGATATAAAAGTTATGTTTCTACATTTCTGTATCTCATTAGCATCCAGCAAGTGATAGGTGCTTAACTAAATCACCTATTACTTTCCTCCTCATTATTAATAGTAACACATTTCTATAGTACATCAAGGTTTACAAAGAAGTTTCTTCATAAATCATTAGGTAGGTACTGAGAACATTAATATCCCCGATTTCTAGAATACCATATATGTCTCGTCACTAAAGGGGGGAAAAAGAATTCATATAATCAAAGCTGTACTTTCTTATATTTACCTTATTCCTTTCTGATGAAAATTCACTTGAAGTAAGAAGGAATAGCTGATTTTTATTGTATAAGACATAGTAGTTCTATAGTAAAACTTAATTAGTTCTGAAAGGATTTTTAAAAAATTTTAATTCATGGTATTTAGTTTCATACACAAAGTGTTTCATAAAATTATACTTTATGCTTCCATTTGAATATCTCACTTAAATATTCTAATTCAAGGAAAGAAAACATCTATGTATGAATATAGATAAAACATAAAATAGAATATCTATTTTACTATGACCTCCGAAAACCAGTTCATAATTTTCTCAGGTGTATTGATTTAGAAAACAAATGACATCTACATATTATAGTTAAAACTAAATTATCTCCACTATATTTGCATGAATTAGATCCTGGTGAATATAAGTTTTAAAACGGCTAAGAGACATCAAGAATTGTTGATCAGTCAAGTAATATGCTAAACTACAAGGAAATATTAGGAAACTAAAAGTTTCTTGTTTGTAAGTTTCTGTGGATTATCACAATTATCAGTCAAGTCTACAATCATTCATCTTATCTAAAAGCATGAATATGTCTAAATTAGGTTGTCTAAAGGTAAAGGTACTCTTTATGATGGGGTAAAAAATAGAAAAGTAAATTTTATATGCCTCAATTGTAAATATTCCATTTTAAGAAAGACAACCATTTTACAATTTATTTAAAACCTGTTCTGATTTGAACAGTTCTAAAATTTTTATATATCATTATTGCTAGAAGTTTTGAAGACAAAGTTATAAAACAGCAATGGTAATGAGTTAAAATCATCCATCTTTCATCTACTAATATATAGTAAACTAATAATTCATTTAGTTTTTTTTTTAGTTGATCATTCCTCCAAAATTAGGTCAAACTGCAATGTTATATGGCACAAGCAATAATACCTCATTAAATGTGCACCATCGGAAAACATGCTAACCTTTGTAAGTGAATCTATTTTTTCTATTTTCCAATAAAAAGCTTTTTAAAAAAATGCATTCCCTCACTGGCTTAAACAGAATGATACAGGATCCCAGAATAGTCATTACTTTACAGTCACATCACCAATACTGAATAAGAGCTGGCTTCTTTTAGGTAATTTATCATCACAAAAATCAATTAATATTTGTGCAAATATTATGATGCTACTGGTCCTAATTATATACAGCTTTTTATCCTCAAGTCTAATCACTGTTGTCAATTGTTATTCCTTCTATTCTTATTTTTTCCTATGAGCTATGAGTGCCTCTCCTATGCAATCAGATTCCCAGTGGTTGAGGTGGCTGGGAGACTGACCAATTGAGAGAAGTGTATCATGCTTTTTTATGTCTGTGGAAACAATCCAGCCCTATATCATTATGCCCAAGTGGTATGGATTACCTCACGATCATTAGAATCCTCTTTTGGGGAAGGAAGTCAGATCTGTGACTTCACTGCTATGATGATCTCTTTATTATGAAAATTCCCTCCACCAAAATAAATTAGCAATTCACAATCTTGAAGAATTAAGGCAAGGAGAAGTGGCTGACCTTTGGTAACATAACTGGTACATGTCGAGAGGCAAAACGTGAACGTAGATCTTTCTGACTACAGTGCCAGCCTTCTACCCATTATGTCAGACTGCTTCTCAATGTCATAATTAGGATCACTACACAAATTATAATCATATAGTAAATAGTCATCCTCTCAAAACTTTTGAGGATTTTAAGATTTGCTTAGTTATTTAAGTAATAAAAATTTTCCTTCTGAAGTTAATCAAAAGAACATTCAGTGTAGATTTCACAGGATCTTGACTGAACAGAGAACTAGATATCAACTGTTCAGGAAAAGAAAATTTGCTTCTAAAAATAAGTGGCTCTAGTCAACTATATGTTGAAAATATGAATAGCAGGTGGCATTAAACCCATAGGGTAATAATTTTCTGCCTTCATATGTGTAACCAATAGGCAGTTATTGATTAATGTGAAAACAATTTTGATTACTCTCCTTCCTGAGTAGAATTAAAGCATGGCAAAATTTCTCCAGACAATAAAAAGCTAGTTAACCAATAATTAATTAGTACAACTAGGGAAATGCTTTTAATAGATATAAGTGAAAGATATAAGATAAATTGCACGGGTCCCATGAGGAACCTAAAGAGTTCTATACCTGAAATCTTGTCCCTGAAGTCCAGTGAAAAGGAAGTAAAACACGTTAGCCACATTTGCAGTAGTTAAAAGTAAATGTACATAGTAACCAAAATTTTCTTTCTTCTTACAGCTAAATGGTACAATTCAATGCTTTTGGAGGTCAGAAAGATAGCTATGAATTTCAGTTTCCATTTATTCCACCCAGTCAACAAGTATGAAAATCAGATGTGAAATATTTGGCGTAACAGTTTTTTAAAGTCGCTTTCAAATATAATACTAGAAACCTTTTCTGTTGGGTTTTTTTTCAGGTGACAGATGCAGTTATACACTGCGAAATGTGGTCATGTCCTTTGGTTCACTGCTTGGCACACACCAGTCATCTGCCTCATGATTGGTATTATAATGTTTCCAAGCAGCTTTATTATACACTGGGAGCCTCTCCACTGACTCTGTTGATAGGGCCTAAAAGAAAAAAGAAACTCAACTTAAGTTCAGCTTATAACATAGTCAATGATACTTTAAAATAGAAACATCTGGGCCATTATGAACGGTCTCCCTGTTAGGTAAGTGGCCACTGAAGGGAACCTACATGATAAGCCAGGCTTATCACTTACCTCACTGTATTTCTTAAAGATCTTTAAGATGTATTTTCTACACACAAGCATGCATGCACAAATATTTACACATACACATTCATATGCATATGTATGTACGTACTCACACACACACACACACGCGCGCGCACTGAGGTAAAGTTGGATTATAACTTAAAATAAGAGAAGCTTTTTGACAAATCAAAGACAAACTGATCTGGCAAATATAAAGGGCTGTAGTCATTACCTTAATGTAAATAACAGCATCTGTCCCATAACCTTCTAAGGAATACAATTTCAGGTCTCCTTGAAAGTACTGTGCATAAAGCCGAGATATTGGCAATCCATAACCAAAACCAGCCTTTTAATAAGAAGAAAAAAACTGATGTAAATTTATAATCATACCAATTTGCTTACAAGACTATTTTGTTCACTTTTACATGTTGTTTATAACCCATGTTAACTTAAATGTGAAAGAAGGGCGCGCCACTGATTTTCATTCTGATGTTCAATAGTTTATTATAAATAATGAACCATAAATCTGAGTACTTTTTTTAAAAATCCTCAGTTTTGTCTATTTAAAGTTCCCTTTTCCTTCATTCCATATAAAAAAGTTTGAGTGGGGTCCTTATGTGTTCTTGCTAAGACGACCATAATATAGTACAGCAGAAACTTCCTTTTTCTCTAGTATAATGTTTTTGGCTACATTTCTCAAAAGAACATTCATCTCTCTGACCACTTCCAGAGGTACCAAAAAACAGAAGAACAAAGGACTTGAAATCTATAACCAAGGCTTGAGTACTGGATCCACTACTTTTCAGCAGTGTAAGCTTCGGGCAAGTGACGGAATTATTAATCATTTTAAAGAATGCTGTATTTTTTTTAAATAAGTGAAGCACTCTTGTTTCATCTGAATTATCACCTCATTTACAAGTTTTAGATTTTTACATTAGGTTTTCTTAGAGTAAAACACTAATAATAACAGGCAACTTTTCAGAATTTTTTTAAAACTATTTTCTTAAGTCTCTATGGTAATTTTTCTATATATGGTCTACAAGTCTAATTTTGGACTACACACTAATAGAATCTAAATTTTTTTTAATCTACATAATAAGAAGCCTTAATTTTAATTTATTTTTAGCATTTAAAAAAATTTTTGAGGTCCCAATTTTCTTTCCCTCCCATTTCTCCCTACCCTGAGAAGGTAAGCAAAATAAAATGGTACTTCCTTTTAAGTTCATCAAGTCTCCTTATGAAAACAAATGGCATTTTTTCATCATGACTCCTTTGGAATTTTCTTGAATCATTGAATTGTTCAGATTAGTTAAATCTTTAACAGCTGATTCATCATCATTCAACATTGCTGTTATCATATACAACAGCATCCCAATTCTTCTCACTTTATACCTTGCTTCAGTTCTTTTACGAAAACACCTCCTTCTTCATTTCTTAAAGCACAATAGTATTTCATCATAATCATACCACAACTTGTTCGGCCATTCCTAAGCTGATGAGCATCCTCTCAATTTCCTATTTTTTGCCACCATAAAAAGAGTTGCTATAAATATTTTTCTACATGTAGGTCCTTTTCCCTTTTTCTTTGATCTCTTTGGGATACAGACCTGGTAGTGTTATTTCTGGGTCAAATAATATGTAGTTTTATAGCCCTTTGGGTATAGTTCCAAATAGTTTTTCCTGAACAGCTAGAGCAGCTCACATTCTCACCAATAGTCTATTAGTAGATTTAGATTTCTCCTCATCCTCTCCAGTATTTATCATGCTGATAGGTATAAGGTGGTACCTCAGAGTTGTTTTAATTTGCATTTCTCTAATCAATAGTGGTTTAAAACATTTTTTCATATATCCACAAAAAGCTTTGATTTTTTTCTTCTAAGCTGTTTTTTCATATCCTTTAACTATCAATTGGAGAATGGCTCTTATTTTTATAAATATGACTCAGTTCCCTATTTATATATTTGAGAAATGAGGTCTTTATCAAGAGAAACTTGCTGTAAAAATATTTGATATTATTTCATTACTTTTGGTGCTTCCAAGGTGCTACGATGATCCAGGGAAAGGTATGGTCAGGGCTCTCCTAGTCTGTACTATGATCTCTACTCAGGAAGGGCCCCATCTCTCCTGCAGCCTCAAACATTAGCATTCCTCTTGGCCTCAGAACTGTGACCAGGTCCCCTGTTGTCAGAAAACCACAAGTACTGGTACAATTTTCTATTCAGAAACTAATAACCAGGGCCTCTGCTTCCTTGTGATTACCCATAAGAAACTGCAACCTAGAACTATTTATGAGCACTAGAGTTTCCATAAGTGCCAGCATAGCGTCCCCTATAATCTCCTTCTGACCAGCTGTCTGACCTCCTTTCTATCTCTTATCTGAAAGCTCCTACAGCTGCTTCTTATAGCCACCTCCAAAGCCCACTGCTGGGGCTCTTACCACACTCCAGGCCAGCCCTGGTACCTGATGAGTATCCATTGTCAGAGACTTCTCCTATTGACCTTAGTTGTCTTAGTTTGGAAAAATATTTCACTCCAACCTTTGATTGGCTCTGTTGCTCCAAAATTTAATCCAAGGAGTTATTTTAAAATTGTTTAGAGGGTTAGATTGGGAAGCATTCGGCGGGGCTGCTGCCTGTACTCTACCATTTTGATCATATTTCAGAAAACATTTAATTTTCAATAAAATCTTAACTATCTCATATTCAATTTAGTCTTCAAATAAGCACTAACATTTTCAGTGTTAATATTTTCTTCATAATATCTCCCTATATATGTAGATATATATAATACTCTAGATGTAAGTAAATATCCACATATAATTTCCATAATCATTTTATGGGATTATCTTAGCATAAAGGAAATCAATGAATAAATTCAAAATACTAAAACTATGCTATAATGTAGAACCACATTACAAGTAAATTTGTAATGAAGCCATTTTTGTAAATCCTTGGGAAGGATTCAAAATTTTAAAATTAATTTTATTTTGGTCATATTACAGAAAACCTTTAATGGTACCCTATAACTGAAAGCAAATGAATCTGTTGCAAGATTGCAAATCATTCATTTGGGAAACACACTTATCATAGAACAATCTGACCTAGACTTTTGCAAATGTGAAAATAATACTGGCATAGGTCAATAAAAGAAAGTTTATAGAGAATTTGATCCAAATCATTAAACAAGTAGTAAAACTGAATAGAACCCACCTTTCCTAAATTTTAACTTTTTAGCAGTTTGTGTACCATGAATGACTCTTTCATTATTTGGCAGTCATTACTCCTACAAATAGATTATAATAGAAGTCCATGAACCCAAGGACTTTATCAATTCATGTTTATCTATTTGAGCATAGTACCATGAACATACTCTAATAATTTAAAAGGTACATGACATCATCACTGAATGTATTCCTTCCACCAATGCAGATAACTTCAATGCCTTCACAGAATATCTTCACGAGCTATTGTGGTTAAAAAATCTATAGCTCAGTTACCAATCATATGAGATATACAGTCTTTCGCTTAGCTTTTTTGAGCCACCATAAAAAGCAAATGTCATCTTGAGCTGCATTATAATAGCCAAAGCGTTTAGAAATAAGGGTCCCTATTTACTGTTTTCCCCATATCTCATCTGAAGTACAATGTTCAGTTCTAGTGACTATGGTTTAAGTACAATGATTAGCTGGAATGCGCAAAAAAGATCAATCCAGACAGGATATTTTTCCTGGTATGAAATCTAAATTTATTTCTTTGCCAAATCTGCCCTTTGCACTCTCAGACTAAACAGAACAAATTCTATTAAGTTTGCAATACCTGCACTTATGCCAAAGGGTTTTTTAAAACTAGGCGCACTTTTCTTTACAGAATAATCTTCCCTGATTCTTTGTATAGAACTCCACCTTGTGGCCATACTGAGTAGTTTTTAAATGATGCCTTTGGCAGCCCCGTCCTCTTTTTACCTTGAATTAAGGAACATCACTAGAGCGTATTTCAGTATTATGAGATTGATTACACACCAGGGGCACAGCTCGAGATGTCTCAACACGAGGTCGGGGTGCAGTTGAATACATGTAGTTGAAAAGTCTATCAATTTTCCTCAAAGGAACACCACCTCCACGATCACTCATCTAAAAGAAGAAAATATATTTTCTAACATCTTATGATTAAAAATAGTATTAACCTAGCACATATTATACATCTACAGATTCATATCACTTTTGAAACAAAGGCCTTTTAAATCTGGCATCTAGTAAGTAAGATCCAAGATATGAGGGCATGTAAACACTGCCTTTATTGACAGTCCTAACAGCTGAGGTAAAGAAAAGCCCTTATGTGCCTCTTCAAATTGGTTAATTGCCATTCAATTAAACCTATTCCCATAGAGTAAAAGGCTTAAATAGAGCAAAGATTTTACACAAAGATTAGAATGCTGCTACAACAAAGCCTGATAAAATGCTTAATTTGAGCCCTACCTTGAATATTATTTATAAGTTTTTTGAAAGAAAACTGTTCTGGCTATAGCAAAACAACACTGACAATTTCACTGTGAGATGAGAACATATAAATTCCCTAAATCTTTGCATGGTTTAAAATGTTTAATAAATAAGACTGTAGGCATATAAATAGGATTGAAAGTCAAACTGATTTTTTGTCTCACAACTAATGTGAGCTTTAAGTTTGTCAGTCAGAGGGAATTTGTCACTTTTCACTAGGTGTGAAATAAAAAGCACTGTACATGACTGCATGGTATAATTTGCCTGAACGTTAGTAAAAAAAATTTTTTTAATACCATGGAATGACCTAATCCATTACTTAACTTTTAGAGTGAAAGACCCAAAATATGAAAATTAGTGTGGGAGAACTAAGAACAAGTTTGAAATGACCTTTGAGCTTCAAATACTATAAGGGATGTAGTAGCAATTTGTCTTTAAAATTAATGAAGCAGTGGCAGCTAGGTAGCACATTAGATAGAGGGCCAGCCTGGAGTCGGGAGGACCTGGGTATTGATCTGTCCTCAGATACTTCCTAGCTGTGTGGCCCTGGGCAAGTTACTTAACTATGATTGCCTAGCTCTTACTGCTCTTTTCTCTTAGAACTGATACTGAGGCAGAATGTAAGGGTTTAAAAAAATTAATGAAGTGGGCTCCAGAAACTTAAATATGTAAAGGATTTTTCATACTGTTCCTTAAACTAGAATAGCCAGTTTTTAATGTAAACATGAAGTTTTTTTAATTCATTTTAACTGGCCACACAAGTAATCAACATTGTTAGCAAGCTACTAAATAAAATATACATAAAAGCTGCCTCTTTTTTCCCCCAAAGTGAGCAAAGTAAAGTATTAATCTTAAACAAGCACACAGAAGAAATCATCCCTATCCTTTTGGAGTGGGAACTGAAGCAATAAGGCAGATAATGACATCTAATTCCCATTTTGGGCTTCATTTACTCTTTTTATATAGGTACTATAATCCAAGTACTCTTGAAAGGATTTCAGTTTAGCTCTGAATAAAAAGTGAAAGGCAACTTGGCAAGAGGTTGTTTTAGGTAATGAGATGGGAAAGCATGAGAAAAGACAAAAAGCTGAGAAACAACAAAAGAAATTTAACTAAGGCAAAGAAATGAACCAAGATGGTAGAATTGGAATAAAAGCTGATTTACCCTTTGAAACCTTAAACAAACACTATATGCAAATGAAAATTTATATGAAAGCACTTATAAAATTTGAGTACATTAATGACATAGTTTAAATGCTTACTACAAAAGAAAAACATTCTAGCAGTACTGGGAAGCCAGTACCATTAAATATATAGGTTACAAACTAAATTTTAGTTCCAGGAAATAAATTATCTACTGTAGAATATTGTGTGGGGAAACTTATCAATTACTTCCTAATACTATCATCAACAATATCCTTGATGTATTTATAAGATGTTGTGTTTTCATAAAAATCCAGGATTTAAAATTTTGTTCGAGAAAAAATTTCAGAGAAAGAAGCTTGCTAACTCAAATCCAGAAAATGAACTCTTTGAAGAAAGATGCCTGCAAAAATCTACACTGCATCAAGAAGATCCAGAATGAACTTTGGGGGTGCAACTGATTGAACTGAAGGGGGCTGAACACATTTATTTTGAATTGTAAAGTCTTATGCCAAAAGGGACTGCCCCCTAATTGGCTTTTTGTCAATGTACCTAGTAAAACATTGGTTTGTTTTGCGTGCGCTCTCTCTCTCTCTCTCTCTCTCTCTCTCTCTCTCTCTCTCTCTCTCTTTCCCCTATTTCCCTCTTTTCTCTAACTATTGTAGTTAGAAGATTTTTAGGGGTACAAGATGATTGTGTCAAATGATCAATTGGGGAGACAAGTCTTCCAAATGATCACAGGGGGGATTGTGGAGATGGGATTAATCCTACCCTGCCTATTTTTAGAATTAATCATCAAAATCCTCAAGTGGGGGAGGTTTATAACACACCTGTGCAATAGTGGGTGATAAGAATCAACTGACTGTCCTCTGGGCAGTCCTAAACAAAGCCTTTGTTGTAATTGGTACCTGCAAAATGGGAAGAAGGCACAGGAGGGACTGACAAAATGACTTGTTTTTATAAATTGTGAGAACTTCCAGGGCTCCCTCTCTTTTCTGCCTTGAACTGGACCTGGGGGACCTCTGGAAGAGGACCTTGGACTGCTTTATATTTCTCCTTAGAACTATCATGTGGGTAAATGAAAAAAGGCTGACTCCCTTCCTTAGCTTTCCTGGAGGTACTAGCCTCCAGAAGCTCCTTGATTGAGAGGAAGTCTCCTGGCTAAAACTCTTGTTAAATGACCTTTAGGCTCTCCAGCTGGGGCCTCTGGAGCCTTGCCGGAGTAAAGCCAGGGCTTGAGCACATAGTCTAGCTCATTAAGTTAGATCTCTTACTCTGCCCTCTTCTCATTTCTCTACTTTCATTCTTTCCCTATATTTTATAAATAAATTGCTAAAAAATCATTTGGAATTGATATATATTCATTTCTAGCAAACACCCTTTTGAATATTCAGTCCAACCATAATAATTTTACCCTTTACAATGTTTCTAAAGAAACATTTCATATAAATGGTTGTTGGGGGGAGGGGTTGTATTTTTGAGGGTAATAATAAAGTTCAAAATTACTTCCACATCTTTGTTACTTTCACCTCCTTTGAATATCTTGATAATCAATCAATTTATGATTTGTATGATATTATGTCACCTCTAGCACAGACCTCCTCTGTGTACAATTAGTCTAGTCTAACTTATTTTACCATGCTTTTTCTCAAGTCCCTTGAGATTGTGATCAGTCAGTCAATAAATATTTAAGTGCCTATTATGTAACAAGCATCGATTTAAGTGCTAGGGATACGAAAAAGAAAGATAATCCCTTCCTTCAAGGAGCTTAGTCTTAGAGGGGAAAACAATACACAGAAGGATGCTAAAAAGGAGGGCTAATGGGACGTACCTAAAGCAAAGGCATGATAGAGAAGTCCAAAGGAATATAGTTGGATAGGAAGTGAAGAGATGGAAGTTTTGGGAAGAGTCCTCTCAACCCTCCAATCAGAGAGGTCCCAGGGCAGAAGGTACTGATAAAAGGCTGATATGATCTTGTAGGATGTTAAGTTCTACTAGGACTATGTCTAATCACTTGTCATTGAACAAAGATCTCACATTTAGAGTGGTCAAAAGCAAAGTTAAAAGTTTTAGACATTTTAAAAACTGAAATCTTAGTAATCTTGTCTCCTTTTCTACCAATCTGCCATTTGTTGCAAGGAAGGGTTTTTACTTAGGGGTGGAAGATTTATTGGGTAGTAACAGTTAAGAAAAAGAAAAAATCAAGATTCTCTTTAATCAAAAGAAGATTTTTTTTTTAGTGCAAAAATATTCACAAAAGTTTTGTTGCTACCTTATTAAATTTAATATAGACTCATTCTTAAACAATGTATAAGACAGGTTCTCTTTTTAGGTAAGCACATTATTTTTGCATATGAAAATGTTTATATTTACTGATAACTATTAAGTTCACAATAAAAAAAAAAATTTGTCTTTGAATAAGTAGAAGGATGTACAAGCCTGAGGGCCATTTTATAGTATGTTGTTGCTATTTTATGACCTAAGAAATTATCATCAAGAGATAGCCCACTGGACTGTCTTTACCTTTCGTTGTATCACCAGAGCTTAGCACAGTGTCTAGCACATAGCAGACACTAAATAAAAGCTTACTGACATTCTCTCAAACTATGAAAGTTGAACCTCAGAAAATAGAGTCTTTCTAATATGACAAACCCTAACAGAGCTTACACAGGCACAGCCTTAAAAATCCCAAGGTCAACTCCCTTTCATGACAAGGCATAGAAATAGAAGTCTGGGGAGGTAATAACCTAATTAAGGTTAAATTTAATTCTAAGAAATTCCACTTCAGCTTATTTACACTGGGTATTACTATAGAAAAGCCTCAGTTGGAACCAGAGGTATAATTCTATACTGCAAAGAGTAGAAAAAGTAGTGCTAAATTCAAGTAATTTCAGCAGCCTATGGACTAAGAATTTGCTGTGTGACTCTAGGTAAGCCATTTAACCTCCATGGACTTAGAACCAGTTATGTGATTCCAGGCAGTCATTTACTGTTTAACCTTTATATACTGAGAAGTGGCTATGCCACCACTGCCAAATCAATTAACTTCTGAGTCACAGGAAACTGTGTAAAATTCTAAGAGACTGTCCGGAATGTGAAAGGGTAGACAGAATTTCTACATTTGACATGTGAAATTTTAAAAAGCCTTAGGACTAGGTCCCTAGAACCTTGGTAAAGAAGTTCTAATATGAGTTAAGGCAATGATTTAATATATGGAAGTTTGATGTAGGTGGTATACATAAAAAAAAAACAACTTGGTTATGATAAAGAACATAAAAGACAAGTTGACAAGCAGGTAAAAGATTGTATCTAGTATAGCTTCCTCCCTTCCCCCCAGCCCCACACATCTCTTCAGACTTCTAAAAAGAATGTGTTGATGTTGTTGTTACTATCCCATAAAATACTTTGTATCAAATTAAAAAATAAACTTGCCAAGAATGAAGTCCTAGGACAGAGCAGCAATAAAACTATGTTAAATGCATCATAGTTCTGTCCATCTGGAGGTCTATAAATAACAAGGTACTATCATGAGCTGCCAGAACACAATTTAGACCAGTGCTGGATAACTTCAGCTAGAATGTTTTATTTGGAATAGCAGCATCCTGTAATCCATGAATCATAAAGGCAGAATCAAAAACACAGCTGCTAGAGTAGTTAACCAGATAATAAACATCAACTATATCCATATAAAAAGAATTAAATGACCCATAGGATTTTTTTTAATCACATGGATGAGAATACTCTCAAGGGAATTGTACAGAAGTGGGCAGAAATGTATCATCTAATAAATTAGCACAGCATAGACTATAAACCATGAAATATGCAAAGAAATAACTATAAACTCACCACACATTTTTAAATTTCTTCCAATAATAGTAGCAAATTGTGATATGCCATCCTCATTTCTCTTTTGAGGTGACTAGTCAGGTTTAGGGGGAAAGGGAGAGGGAGAAGTTTCTTTATACAAAGCTGATTTGTAGTGATATTAAACCATTAACAATAACAACTCACACATATATAAGATGTTTTAAGATTTATAAGGATCTGAGCAACTGAGCAATCTAGTCTATAGATTATATATACAATCTACATAAATACTCATACATTTGTGTATTTTTTAAACCTTGCTTTCTGTCTTAGAATCATTACTAAGTACTTAGAATCAGTTCCAAAGGAGAATGGTAGGGGTTAGGCAATTGGGATTAAGTGACTTGCCCAGAGTCACATAGCTAGAAAGTATCTGAAGACAGATTTGAACCCAGAAATTGTCTCCAAGATGAGCTCTCTAAACACTGCGCCACCTAGCAGCCCCAATACTAATACAATTCAAAACTGATATATCATGAACTCCCTAATAAATGAAACCATGTGCCTATATTCAAATATCTATTTTTGCCTAAATTAATGGATAATTTCATAGCCAGACAATATCAATATATAACTATTAGCCACAACTAAAAAAATTTTCTTTCTGATTTATTGTTTTAAATCTTGAAATTAACAAAACATTTTTCATTTTGGCATATCTAAGCACCAAAATTTTAAACAGCATTTACCTTCACAGTCAAGTCCTCATTACCCAGTGTTACATGAACCTGAATAGGAGGGTAAACACCTTTGTCAGCATGGTGTTCCATAGTTGCTCTCATTGCATTCTGAAAAATATTAGTTAAGATATAATTTTCCAAAACTAAAACTTCTTTAAAGTTTCTAATCCCAGTGAAGGAAAATAACAAATGGCATAAAGGACCCAGAGAATTCTTCTAAGTATTTTTAAGGAATATTTTTTTAATTCATTAGAATTTTGACAGAGAAGGGCAATTTTGAGATTTTTGATTCTTAAATTGCTCTCTATAAACAAAATACTTCTAAAACTCTTTAAAAAGTTACACCAAAGCAGAAAATTCTAACAGAATACTATTGTGTAATTATACTAGGTAAAAGAGCTTTCCCCTCCTCCAAAAGATGTGTCAACACACTGTACTTTTTGTAAGCATAGTTTGAAATATCTCAAAATGTCCAAAAGAAGGAACATTTTTTCATAAACAATGACTTCCAGTATCTAATCCTAAATTATCTCAATGAAAGATAGGAATAAACAATTTGATAATAATGCACATTTCTAACCAATAATCAGGTTATAGCAACAACACATCCATATCTCCAAGTTTCCTCTATTTTCATCCTGCATTAGTCATTTCTTATCATGTGGTAAGGAGCACTGTCTAGTTCTACACTTCACATAATATGGAAATAATTGTTAACAAAATAATAAAGAGCATGTCTGTTCCCTTTATCCAATGATGGGCAAACTTTTTAAGGAGGGGGCCAAAGGAAAGGAAATGTTCATCTGTCAGTGTGTTTCTAAGGCAACTCTATTGAAGTTTCATTGTATTGTATCCTACTCATTGTATTCGTCAGATTAGGAATAATGTCTTGCAGCCAAATAGAACATTTCAGGGGGTCACATCTGGCCTGCAGGCCGTAGTTTGCCCATCACTGCCTTTATCATGTGGGAGTCAAACTATAACAGTAAAATTCTAAAATAAAGACTTTTAACACAGACAAAAAATGCAAAAAATGACAAGTCTGACATTAAAATGGTATGTCAGAAAAATTTTAAATGCAGAAATATCTCACTAACATTATATGACATCACTGTCAAGTGATATGTTCTAAATAAAATACCAAAACTTTATTTTAAACATGTTGATTGAAATCTCTGTGAAACACGTGTCCTTACTTTGTTAGAGAGGACACTGAAAAAAAAAAAGCTTTTCTTGAAGATTAGTCATTACAGTAGCATGATTTAATGGAAAGAACTTAGGTGTTTTAAGTAAGAAGTTATAGGTTTGTATCCCAATTCACCTCTCACAGCACAATCCCTCTGGACCTCAATATTCTCATCATAAAACAAGAAAGCTGGACTAAACAGTCTCAATGGGTTTTTCCAGATCTAAATCCCATGAACCTATTCATGCAATGGGAAGACTAATAGATGATCTGAGTTTGAACCCAACTTCAACACTTGCTGGCTCTGTAACCCTGAATGAATCATTTGATTTTTCTATGCCTCAGTTTCCTCATCTGTAAGATAAGGACACTAACACTTACACTATCTATATACTTCAAAAGGCTGCCATGAAAAAAAGCACTCTGTAAACCTTCTAGCTCTAAATAAATGTCACCAAATAATGAACATTCTCCATTACAACAGTGTACACTCTTAGTTTTCCTGTCTCCTTTACTGTTAGGCTGGTATCTATCACTGCTAACTAATGGCTATTGCATTTGTGGTAAATGATTACTCCTTTACCCCAAACACTCTCTGTCTTCTTTCCCCTACTAACAAGCATTTAATTTGTTATTGTTTAGAAACCAAATAATTAAGCTTACTAAGAATTGTCTTATAGTAAAAACCAACTGAGTGAAAGGTTGCATTTTTCCTCTATGCTGTCTATTTCTAGCTATCTAGGGCAGTGATGGTGAACCTTTTAGAGACTGAGTGTCCAAACTTCAACCGTCCAGCTACATGTGAGTCCCCCTTACCTCAGACAGGGGAGGGAGGAAGCAGTCCCACTGGGCTGCTAGGCAGAGTCGGGAGGTCATGTGAGAAATGTCCTCAGGTATGTGTGGAAGGGGGGGGGGGCAGCCCCCTCCAGCACATGTGCCATAGGTTTGCCAACAAGGTCTAAGGCCACCAGAACACTGACTTCCAGATAAGTGGGGTATGAGAATATATTTTTAATGAAATTCCATTTTACTTTTAAAATAGTTTTAGAAGTTGAATAAGATTCCTAAAACTAAGGAGAAGTCTAAGCATACAAAGCTTATGTAATTCCACTTTACAAACCTTGAAAAGTTCAAACACCATGTGATAGAGATGTGATGGTACATAAACCACTTGCATTGGTTGTCCTGGTGATTTTGCTACAGTGGAAAAAGAAAAATGTAACTATGGAATTGGATCTACCCAAGCATCTTAAAAGATAAACAATATAATCAAGGAAGAAAACATTTACTATGAAGGACAGTATTGTTTTTGAAATGTTGTTACATAACTCCCTCTTGATGGCAATAACATTTGAATCGCCTTGCTAGTGGAACTCACAATTGACAATAACAGCATTGATATTATAGTCATCTCAAAGAACACTCCAAAATAACTTAGCGGCTATTCCCATTACTCTGATTCTTTTAATCTTTTTTTTTAAAGGCACTGTATCTTCAAAATTATAGCATTTTGCTTTCCCAAAGAGAAATTTTAAAGAGATCAAGTAAACACTAACTTCCAGTTTACACTTTTTTTGTTTTTGAGCTAGGGTTTTTTTGGACAATTCATCATAAATCCAGAAAGTAAAAAAAAGGTCATTGAAAACAGCTCACTAAGGCAAAATTTTTCTACTCTTTTTCAATTACTTTTAAATATAAATCAAAAATACTACACTACTTTAAGTGTATTATTTCAACATTCAAATGTTCACTAGGATCATGACAATAATCATATCTGAAAATTAACAAAAGGTTAGGGAGAAAACAAAGGATTATGAATCGTTATGGTTTATTATTCCAGTTCTACAAATCAATGAGTCACACATTCTTATAAGACATAAGTGGAAAAAGCACCGGAGTCAAAGAATCCAAGTTCAAATCCTTCTTCTGACACGAGCTATGTCACCTAGAAAAGTCAAATACAGTTAAAGTTAAATGACTTTTTTAGGTCACATAGTTCATTTCAGAAGCAGGAATTGAACCTGGATTCTTTAACTCCTGAGCCAGTTTTTTTCTACTGTCTTTTATATCACTCAAAGGTTCACAGAACTGAAATAAGCCAAAATCATCAATCCAAAGTCACTTAACTTCATCTATAAAATGGAGTTGAATTAGATAGTTTCCAAGGTCTCTCCCAGTTCTCTATGATCTTATTTCCTAAGGGATAAATAGTCAATACTTTTTGTGCCTATCTAAATTTCTTCATATCACTAAGATTATATTTAATGTAGTCAAGTTTTGCTTACTTAAATGGCTTTAAAAAATCAATGATACTTGCAAAAATACCTAAGTTATTTCTCTATTATCGGTTACCTATCTTTACCTCCTACATTTGCATGAGTACACACAGTTTCCTATCCTCGCATCACAGAACCTGACTTAAAAGGAACTCAATGATCATTAAGGTCCCTTCCAGCTCTAAATTTATGATCCAATGATCCAATTTACCTCTTTGAGTCTGGTTCCTCATCTGTCCCTTCTAGCTCTAAGTTCTATGAAGATATAGGATGATATTTATACTAGCTAACTTAAAAGAATTCTAGCAAAGGAAATATTTTGGAAGCTATTTTTTTAATGTAAGTTTTTACATGTGTTTTACATAATGCAAAAATCCACTGTTAAATAGTGATCTTTTATTTTCATATTCACAAAAAAAATCAGTAATACTCTATCTCTCAATTAATTTTTACACTAATCATTGTGAAAGAAATATACAGTCTTACCATTTAATTCTTCAAGTTCTAGTTCCGGAGAATTAACATAATACAAATCACAAAGACGCTTTGCATTTTCATAGCCATCTAGAGTAAATTAAAAAGGAAAAGAAAATTGGGACATTAATGCACTGCTGGTAGAGTTGTGAACTGATCCAACCATTCTGGAAGGCAATTTGGAATTATGCCCAAAGGGCCTTAAAAGAATGCATACCCTTTGGTCCAGTAAATATCACTAACTGGGTTTGTACCCCAAAGAGATAATAAGGAAAAATAGTTGTACAAAAGTATTTATAGTCATGCTTTTTATAGTGGAAAAAAATTGGAAAATGAGGGGATGTTCCTCAACTAGGGAGTGGCTGAACAAATTATGGTATCAGATGGTGATAGAATACCATTGTGCTGAAAGGAATGATGAAAAAGTAGGATTTCTATGTGATCTGGAAAGACCTCCGAGAATTCATGCAGAGCAGAGGAGCAGAACCAGGAGAACATTGTACATAGAAAATGAAACACTGTGGCACAATCGAACATAATGAGCTTCTTTACTAGCAGAAATGCAATGACCCAGGACAATTCTGAGGAACTTTTGAGAAAGAATGCTATCCACATCCAGAGAAAGAACTGGAGGAGTAGAAACACAGAAGTAAAACATATGATTGATTACATGGTTCAATGGATATATAACTGGGGTTTTGGCTTTAGAAGAACACTATTACAAATGCAAATAATATGGAAATAGGTTTTGAACAATGGCATATGTATAACTCAGTGGAATTGCCCATTACCTCTCTGAGGGGAGGAAAAGAACATGAATCATGGAACCATGGAAAAGTATTAGAAATAAACTTAAAAATAAATAATTAAAAAGGAAAAGGAAAAGGAAAAAGAGTTAAACATATTTAATTCATTTTCATACACTGAAAATACTAGGATTGCTGCACTAAAAGAGGCCAAATTGATGAATAAAGTTTTTAAACCTTTGGCTTTATTTTGATGAGTAAAATTCCAAATGAAAAGAATGCTTTTACTAAAAGTGTTCCATCCCAGATATGAGAAATGCTTGGAAAATATGCTAACAAAGTTGATTACTGGTACATTATATAAAATACAATCATTTTCTTAAACACGTATAGAAAAGCATTAGTTTTTTTGACCTTTACTTAAAAAGTTTCTCTCCTAGATAAATGATGCACAGGTGAAGTATACACTCTAATTCAATTTGTAAACATGTAAAAATGTTTTTGCTACAGGCATTTATTATCAGACTGTTGAAGTTTATGAAGATAATTTTTTCTGTTGATAATCTAGTCAGCTGAATTTCTGGAAGGAAGGCACTAGTGATGAAATTTCATCTGAGGACTATATGTCAAAAACAAATGCTTATTTTAATTAAGAGTAGAAGGAGTTAGAAAGTTATATTCTATGTACTTTACTGTGATGTCACATATACTGACAAAGTACTATAGACCATACAAACCACTGCCCTTCATGCATTCTACATTTCTTCCAAACCAGGTTTTCTGCCATTTGTCCTCCCCTACCACCAATACCTTCTGAAATTCTAACCATCCTTCAAAGTTCCAGCTCAAATACCACCTTTTTTATGAAGTCTACTAATTCTTCCATCCCAGTTAGTAGTGTTCTCTTTCATGAACTCTTAAAGCATCACTTTGGTTAATATCTCTAATGCATTTACTGCATTCTATTTTGTACTATATTTGTTACATTTATTTTCATCACTAGTAGACTGTAAACTGTTTGAGGGTAGGAGTCATGATTTATTTATCTTGTGCCTAATACATTAGCTCGTACAATATAAATATTTATTAAAATGTCTCCTCAATGATTATAACACATCAGACAATTACAAAGCAAACTTACTTTGAAATCCAACATTTGATACTTGCTAAATTTTTCTATATAACATTACAGCTAATATCTTACACAGCTAGGGAGTAACACCTTCGATATCTATATATTTTTTAAATAGAAGTTTGAAAGAAATTACCTTTAATAACTTCGACGACATTACAATTTGGATTAATGCTTCCAATGTGTTTTCGGTGAGTTGAACTTCCTTTTCCTTTTCCACCAAATAGTAAGGCTACCGAAAATTTAAAAAAGTAATGTTAAAATAACTGAATACTACATTTCAATCTTATAATATTTTTGAAATATATATTTCCTATGAGCATTAACATAACCACTGCTATTAGCTAAAGACTGAAATGCTATAAATGTTTCACTGATGAGCACAAAAGGAAATGAATTATTCATTAATGTATCAACATATTTCATTTTAGTTTTTCTCCTCTCTGTGATCCTAGGTACTTACAGTGCTGATTAAGTAGCATTCTGATTGAAATGCGACTCATGTAAAAACGATCCAAAAAATACTGGACATTCTGGCTAGTCACTGGATCCACACCAAAGCTTTCCTTGTATTCAATCACACCCTGAGCCATGGTAGGAATGACATCATTATGTCGATTTCGGATTCTTATCACAGTGTCTGTAAAACTAAACAAAACATACTTGTTAAAATGGCCCTTCATTTTATAATGTGAATTTAGAGTTAATTTTAAAAAATGAACTAACAAGAAGGGAAAATGTTATTCCTCAATTCCTAAACAGAATATATAATAAAAAATAGCATCAGTGCATTTTTTTGGGTGGTGATTAACCAGTATATATCTTGCATAAAGTGCAAGAGTAGTAAAAATAGCCAGTTTTCAATCAGTTCGAATTTAGTTTTCTTGCCCACCATTACCCAAACTATACTCTATGACACTTTATTTAAGCACTACAAGGTATTTCTTTCATCCATTATTAACATCCTCTACACAGCTGCCAAAATAATTTTCCTAAAGCATAAGTCTAACAAGTTCATGCCACTGTCACAAAGACCTTCGCTGGCATTCATCACCCCTAGCATAAAATACAAGACACTCAAAAAACAGCATTTAAATCCCTTCATTTTGGCTCTAATATATCTTTGGGGGCCTATTTTATTACTCCTCTTCACATACCTAATGTTTCAGGCAAACTGATCTATTTACTGTTTCCAAACATAGCATTACATCTCTCGTGTAAGTGTTGCTACACAAAGTATCCCATGTAATATAATTCTGCAAATGTTTTTAGAATCCTTTCAAGGAACTAAGAGTACTATCCTCTTAAAGATGATGTTAAATATGGCTATTGTGCCCACCAGATTTGTTCATATACATATAAGCTTATGTCAATAATTAGACTATTGATACAAAGATATAATAGTCAATTCTAAGTTTTGGTTATTCCCTGACCATTTCCCATGCCCCATATCCACCCAGCCACACACACTTCCAATGGACTTTATCTTCATGGTTAAAATGGTAGAATGAATGAAACAATACTGTCTCAGTCAAGGCCATTTCCTAGGAGGTTCCTTCCCCAATCTCTTAGGTATTAATGTTCTCTTTTGCTTCTTCAAATGATCATTTATTTCATCTCATTGCAAGTTGAACAACCTAAGATGCCTCAGGGAAGAAATACTTTTTAATCTTATCTTTAAATCCTTAGTGTCTAGCACAGTTTTTACACATGGTGGAAGACAGATAAATGCTGGCTGGGTTTGTCATCTTTACTGAGCTCTCACCATAAGAATGGTACTAGAGATACCTCCAGAGTATGACAAAACAAAGACTCTACTCTTAGTAATTGGGAATCAAGATAAATAGGCAATTATCACTACTTTAGCTCTAGAAATTGTTCTTTACCTAGAATAAAAAAAACCTACGTATACCAGACAACATTATTTCATTCATTCTACTATGTTAACACTATGAGAATGAAAGCAGGGGGATTGGCAGATTAGTGGAAGGGGGATGGGAAAAGTGACAGCCAAAACTTATAATGGGCTATTACCTCCTTGCACCAATAGTCTATAGACTGACATAGTCTTGTACATAAATTAGCAAATCTGTAGTTGGCACAATAACCATGTTAGAGATAATGGTGCTTAGAAAACTAAGGTAAATTAAGAAAAGATTCACAGAAGTATCAAAGGAAGGTGGTTATTTTAAAATATATTATAAATATATACAATATCATTTTAAATCCAATTCAATGTTCTACATAAGCACGTTCCCCTGTTATGTTAAAATAGCATTTCCAAACTACCTGCTAGTTCCTTAAAAAATGGAACTTGTTTTCTAAAAATAACAGAATTTATAGCCTATAAATGAGTGTTGTACTTTCAAAGTACTAGAAACCTTATACCTAGCATTAATTCTTTTTTTCAAAAACTGAAAACTATATACTCAACTTGATCATCCTTATCAAATATACTTTGAATGACTTTTTTTTTTTTTAAACCCTTAACTTCTGTTTATTGATTTATAGGTGGAAGAGTGGTAAGGGTAGGCAATGGGGGTCAAGTGACTTGCCCAGGGTCACACAGCTGGGAAGTGTCTGAGGCCGGATTTGAACCTAGGACCTCCCATCTCTAGGCCTGGCTCTCAATCCACTGAGCTACCCAGCTGCCCCTGAATGACTTTTAATATCCAAAAATCATTGTTAAATCTTTATTTTTTTTGTTCACCATTAATGATATTCAAAAGGACATGACACAAGTTCTAAAGGCAATTCTAAGTAGAGCTCCAAAGATTTTGAGCAACAATAGCATTAGTGAACAAAGTGTAACCTCCTAAGGTAATGTCGTTGAAAGAGTCAAAACTCTTTCAGATGTATAAATTCTAGTCTATTTTCTAGCAAATAAGTCAAGTGATTTAGGAGTTAAGACAAATAGAGGCAGAGAATCTTAAGGGTGGGATGAACACTTGATTAACTCTCTGTGACCTCAAAGAGTTAATGAACCTTCTAAACCAAACAACTCCTTTCCCTGTTAGCAAAATTAGGTCCAATTATTGTGTCATTTAAAATCACTTGGGATACTTGGAACTACATTTCCCGTGATCCCCAATGGGTTTCCTGTTTTGGATTACGTATTCAAGATGAGGGATGGTTTTTAAAATAGGGGGAAGTGAACTTGGAACTTCCTTTCCAGCTACCTGAGCGCGCGGGAAGAGGAAAAGGTAAATGGCTGGGGCGGCAGTTTTGAATTCTTACAAGCGTGTGGTCTAATGAATTTACCAGCATGGCCATGGCTTTAATTAAAATACTAATTTCTATAATTATAGCAGCCTTTATTATTTTTAATTATAACAGTTTTTTTGAATAGTACTTAGAGGATTTTAATCAAACAGAAAAGGCATTTACAGGAATGGGACTGAGAATATACTTACTCATAAACAGCTTTAGCATCTTCAGCACTTTTATTTTTAAAATAAAGGAGTTCTTGTAGACTCTGAATATACCTAAAATGTAAATCCTCTAGGTTAAATCTGAACATATATGTTCCAAGACTTTAATTTGTAAAAATATTTCAAATTTATTTTTAATATGACCTTTCTTCAGGAACAATATTACGGTGTCACATTAGCAATGCATCTATCATTGAAGAGATACTTTTATACTTAATTCATAAGCAAGTTTATATTTCCTTCCTGCCAAGATATTGGCAGGAATAAACATTACTGGCATCCGTAAACAATATATTATTCAAGAATCGTAAGATTTTATCAAATTATTTTTTCTCTTAAACTATTTCCATTATAATAGCTTTCATATGTCTTTTAATTCATATAGTTCATATGTATACTCAACTGGTGAGTTAAGAGATCTAGGTCTTAGCTCTGCCACTAGTATTAGTTTCCTAATCTGCATATTGAAGCAACTGGACTAAGCAATCTCTTAAAAGCCTTTCTAAAACTAAAATTCTGAAAATCTAACTCAAATGTCTAAATTCTAAAACTCTTTATTTTTACAACATATATGATTCTCTAAGAGAAGATGAACATAAAATAATAATAAAAGCAAGTTTTTATTTGTTTAGCATTATAAGGAAGCTGTGATACTTGAAACATTCAGTACTGCATTTCTAAAAGAGAAGAAGGTATCACCAGCTCAAAAACAAAGAAAACAAAAGGCGAGAAGGCTACTTAACTTTTTGAAGTCATAAAATTAAAATTTTTCTAACAGTAAAAAGAGTAGAACTCAAATCACTACACTATTGTCTATTCTTGGTTAAAGAGAACAGCTATATGGTGCCATGAAAATTTCTTCCTCTCAAGTACTCCATTAAGATTCAAACTGTTATATGAGAGATCAAGCAACAAAGATGTCTTAGGCAATATCTATATATATGTTTTTGTTTTTCTCACTACATGTCTGACTGAATTACAAAGGTATATATTTTGCTGTTGTTTAGTTGACTAAGTCATGTCCAACTCTTTGTGACCACACTGTTTTACCCATCTCCTTCTCCAGTTCATTTCATAAAATGAGGAAACTGAGGCAAACAGAGTTAAGGGACTTGCCCAGGGTCATCCAACAGGTAAGTGTTTGAATCTGGATTTGAACTCAGAACCTCCTGGCTCGAAGGCCAGTATTCTATCCAATGGTTCACCTAATTGCCCCCAAGACAGAAATTAGAGGAGATATTACTGTTCAATTATTTCAGTGTGCATGTATATACAGAATACATATAAAACATTCTATATTAATCATCCCATATTTTCTTTTTGAAAGTACACATAACAATGGAATAACTATTTTTAAACATGAAATGCACTATTTTGACTGAAACATATATTTCAAGTATGAAATTCCTCAAATATTTCAGCTTTCCTCTCTAATTCTTAATCATTTTGTGCTTAATCAAATCTATAACGGTTTAATGCTTTTTAAAACTGGCACTGCTGTTTTAAAAAATTAGTATGATTATGCTAATTGTGACCTACTTCTTTCTTTTGTGAACCTAAAAAATGGATATGCAAGGGCAAATTCTTTCATGGAAGTATAATTTCCACAAAAATGAAAAAAAAAACCTATAATTTCTTGAAATAACCATAATCAAGGATTAAAGTTTTTATAACTAAGTTATTTTTCATTCAAAATTCATCTTGGGCAACTCTTTTGCTTAATGTTTACATTGCTTAAAAAAACAGCAATAGCAAAAACAAAGGGCAATTACTTGAAAATAACACAGCAATTAATAAAAAGATTATAATCAATTCATTAAAAATATGACATAATACTGAAGATGTTTTTACAATGGAATCAATTCATTTACTAAAAATGTGTACTTCTAAAGTACAATTAACCATATTGATGGCATCTGTTTGAATTTTAAAGTGTTCAAAAATCATTCTTGTGAAATTTAATAAAAAAACAAATCACAAAACATACTTAAATATGGTACCTGTATTTCTGTGCAGCACTGCTTCTCTCAAAGCAAAGAATAGCCAAGTCTAGGACTTAGGAGACAAACACATACAAGAAAAATAAGGACTGCTGTATGATCCTGGTGGTTCAATGAAGATTAACAAAAAGGCCACATTTAATGTTAGGTAAAGTATTCTCCACTGATATTCCAAAAAAACAAAACAGGACTCTTACCAGCTCTGTACCAGTTGAACTGAAGGTGTTCTTAGAAGATTATCTGGAAGAAGACTTATTTCTTTCATTATGTTTGCCAATCGCACTGGCAACTCTTGCCGCAAAAACATAAATGAGGTCTTTTCACATGCATTCACAGATCCTGAAATCAAAGGAATTTGGAAATCAAAATGTAATAGTGAAAGAAACAAAACTATTCCACCACCAAAAGTTGCTTTCCTATTCTATTTACAAGCAGTGAAATTCTGAAATTATCTGCTTATAAAATTATCATGTTGTTTGAAAATTGAACCTTATTGGAAACAATGAAATAGGAAGGAGAAAGAAAATCACATTAAGAACAATTCAACTCTGCCTAGAAAAAAATGTTTTATCAAGAAAAAGTTCCAAATGACTAGATCTTTGTCCCTCATCAAAAAAAAAAAAAAATAACTCATTGACAAGTAAACTCAATGACATAAGATAAATAACCACTACTATATTCTTAAATTTCTATCAAACATTTCATTCAAAAAAGAATGACTTCTTGATTCACTATGTGAATAAAAAAGGTTCAAGTCCTGCAAAGTGTGCATTCTTCTGGTATAAATAAATGAGACTAAATATAGTGATCCAACTATTCTTCCGGGGAGTCATCATTGTGCTTTGGTGTTCACTCACATTACAATATAATAGGATCAGTATGTCCTACACATGCTGATAACTGTAACTAAAACACCAAAAGCAAGAATTTTTTTTTAAGAATGCTTCATTACCATACCCTACTATGTAGCAACTCTCAAACTAGTGATGAAATCTGTTTCTCTTCCCCTTGAATGCTACAGATGCTTTGAAATTTTCTATGATTACTATGAGACAGTAAATGTCCATTTCATTTAAACAGTTATACTATTTTGTATAAATGTAAAATTATAGCTACAAATTTTGATTAAAATTAAATAAGGTAATAACTTTAAAAAATTATAGCCACAGCTATATTTTATTTTATAGCAAGCTTTTTAATGTCTTTTTTTTTTTAAAACCCTTGTACTTCGGTGTATTGGCTCCTAGGTGGAAGAGTGGTAAGGGTGGGCAATGGGGGTCAAGTGACTTGCCCAGGGTCACACAGCTGGGAAGTGGCTGAGGCCAGGTTTGAACCTAGGACCTCCTGTCTCTAGGCCTGACTCTCACTCCACTGAGCTACCCAGCTGCCCTTTTTAATGTCTTTTACTTGTTTTTGAAAAAAATGAAGTAACTTGCCTAAGATCATGCAATCAGGGGAAAGCTAGAACAGAACCTATGTCTCCTTACTCCCAACAAAGTACTTTTTCTACCACAGTGTAATTCTTCATACCATGTTTTCTCAAAAGTTTTAAAGGAAAACACTTTCTCCTAAGTCAGTTTTGATGGCACACTTAAAGAAAGGCAATGACCCAGCCTTAACTATCAGAGTAGTTGTTACAAATTTCAAATAAAAGATATTCTAGTCAAAACAAGCAGCCCTCAAACTTGTAATCTTTACTTTAAAATAAAGAAATCCTCAATATTATATTGTGGGTATTCTCTTACGACAGTGAATCCTGATAGCAAAAGAAGTAAGTTATCCCAAAGACCCACTATGTACAGTACTTTTTTTTAAAGATTATTTATTATTAGAAGTTTCTTTTTCTTTTCCTCTCCCTCTCTTCTTCCCCTTTTTATTTACATCCTTTAGTCTTAGAAACAATATTGTGTATTGTTTGCAAAGTAGAAGAGCAATAAAGGCTGGGCAATGGAGGTCAAGTGACTTGCCCAGTATCACAGAGGACCTCAAGTCTCTAGGCCTGGCTCTCAGTTCATATAGCTGCCCCCTTCTCATGGACAACCTGGAGTGAGGGAATTCTGAGTTCAAACTGGACCTCAGATACTACATTTTCCTTAATTTTCTCATTTGTAAAATGGAGATAAGATTAGCACCCACCTCAAGGGTTGTTGTAAAGACCAAATGAAATAATAACTGTAAAGCATAGTGCCTACCACATAGTAAGCATTATATAAATATTAACTACTATTATTAACATTAATTAGTGTATGTTTGGCTTCTTTCCAGAAGGTTATAAATAAACTAATCCCAAAGGCTTTTAAAATGCAACCACCTCTTTCTTTTTCTATCACCAGCTGAATGTCTTCCTTCATTTGGGGAAAACTTTTTTAAACATCAATTTGAACAGAAAGAAGAGTATGACGTACTTAAAAGCAGTCTGTGGCTTGTGTTAATGGAAAAAAATTTGAGGTCCACAGTATTTCATATGCGGCTTATCTATGCTCAATATTTATTTAGAGAAAATACTTTCCATGAATTAGCAATATTTATCAGTCCATAAACATTTTCAAAGCACCTACTACTTACCATGCTCACTGCTTTTCCAATTATCTCACTTGACCATGTAAGCAACAAACACTACAATCCTCACCCGAGGAGACAAAGAAAAATTGTCTCTCTAACTCTCTCCCTCCTCTTCCTCCCCACCCCCCCAACCCTACCTTGAGAAGCTCTATTTTATTGCAACCCGTAGAAAAGTATATGATTCTCTTTCAAGAAAAGGAATAAAATGTTTTCTTTAACATGTCTAGATGACTTGTTACTTTCTAAAAAAAGAAAGTGAACGGTAATCTGCGAGGAAGAAAAATTCTACACCAACACAAAACATCAACATAGCCGTCGTAAGTTTTTTCAACCAACCATAATCATCTGCCTAAGAGAGCAAAGGCTTTGTGCCAAAATGAGAACTTCTCATTCTCCTGCCTCTTCTTGCATATTACAAGTACAACTGTAGCTTCTGTCGGGATTTTGTCCGCACCTGTGAGCTCTAATTACTCCAAAAACGTAAAAATAAAGAGGGGGGTGGGAGGGCAATCACTTGGCAACGGAATGAGGCCCTAAAATGCTTCCTTGTCTTCCTCCCCCTCTAGCACTACAGGATTTTTCTAATTCCTCGCGATTATTTAAAAATAGAAAGAAAAGAAATGCACCAAATGAAACGCATGATAAATACTAGATTAGAATACGCCTGTAAAATCGGGAAAAGAGAGGAGATGAGAGACAGGGAGATAGAGAGTGATCTAGACAGAGATGGAGGGACAGGAGGAGAGGGCCAGACTCAGCCCAAGGCTGAGCTGGAGAAGCTCGGGGACAGAGACAGACACAAGTGACAGCGCGTAGAGCAGACAGAGGGACACACAGAAAGACCCCGGGGCAGCGGCTTCCTCCCTTCCCCGTCCATCCCGAGGCCCCGAGGGTAGGGATGGGGGGCGCCGCCTCCCCAAGAGAAGCATAAACCCACTCACCGAAGTCCAGAAACTGTTTCATGGAGAGCGGGGACGGGGAGAAGCGCGAGTAGAAATCCACCGGGCCCGGGACGCTGCGTTCGGGGCCGGCACCAGAACCCGGATTTGGGCTGGGACCTGGGCCGGGGCCCGGGCTGGCCGACACGGCCCGTCGCAGGTACCTCACTAACCTCATTTTGGACCGCGATCCAGAAGAAGCAAAGAAACAGCAGCCGCGGACCCGGGAGGCGCCATCGCGCGCGCGGTTCCCGGCGTGCGTGGTGCTTACGTGCGGAGCGTCGGGGGAGGAGCCCGGAAGAGGCGGGGTGTCAAGCCCTGGAGCAAGGTAGCTGAGAGCCTCGCCCCCCAGGAGACCCCGGCGTCACCCCACCCTCTCTCGTTTTGGGAAGGGAGTGCATGTGTGGCTCTTTCTCTGGCAACTGGAGGCCCGTCCTGTACTGGGGCAGGGCTCCACCATCCACCTTTTCCACAACTGTTCTTAGACATTGTCTACTTCTCTCGCGATGTGCCCTGCCCCACGTACGATAGAGTGGGGGGGGGGGGGGCGTTGACAGCGACGGTCCCATTCCTGAATGGCCCTGGAAATGCCTGGATGCGAGTGTTTTCCCGCCGCGTGCGCGGCTTACCGCCCCCCACCCCCAGCCACTCTTCCCTATCCAGTCACCTAGCTGTAGTCCCCTTTGGCATTAATTCCACCTTGCTTCCTCTAGGACTAAAGAGTCCCCTGCCTTCGGTAATGCACCAGAGGATGAATCCACACTACGGATGCTTTGACCTGTTACAAATGTTATTTAAACATGGGCTAGATGGGGGTGGGAGAGAGGATTTGGACTATAATCTCTGTATTCAGTTCTCTGAAAAGGCTGCCGCTCTGTGGTCTGCAGGGATTAGAGTTATATTTATAACCTCTCCAGAGACAACTAAAGTGGAAGTTAATTCTTTCGACAAGCATTTATGTGCCTTCTCTGTGGGATTACTTACCATTTTACACTGCATATATTTTATGAATACTTTGTTGTTTGAAATTTATCTCCAACATCAGAATAGGAACTTCTTGAGGGTAGGTCTTTGCATCCCTAGAATTTAGCATACTGCCTAGCACATAAAAGTTGTTTTTTTTAATGGTTGATGACTTGTAGACTGCCAAGCAGTGTACCAAATCCTTGGATGCAAAGGAGAAAAAAAATACCAGTCACTGTCCTTAAGGTTGCTACTTACTATTGCACAGAAACAACGTAAAAATAAATACAAAGTAATTTCTGGAGAAAGGGTATTTGCAAATATGGGGATATAGAAAGGTTTTATGTAGGAGATAGCAGTTCAGTTGAACCTTGATGGGAACCAGGGATTCTAAGAAACTTTTTTTTTTTAAGTAACTGCATTCCGGGTCATGGAAAAGCATCCCTAGTCATTTAAATTCAATAAAGTAATAAAATGAGACTTTCATCTTGAAACAGTGAACAGTTAACCAAAGGGGATTTCCTTAGCCTTAGTAGGAAAGAGATACATGATAATCAAAGATAATCCTTTTTGATTCAGCTAAATGTAGTTCCCCTGCCACTGAGTTGCCTATGATTGTATCCTTGATTAAGCAACTTTTATGATTTCTAATTGCCAGAAGGAGCAAAAGCAAACTCCTGTATCAAGCAAATCTTTTACAATCTGGCCCTAACCTACCTTTCCAGGTTTTCCTATCTGTACTCCAGCTAAACTGACTTCCTTGCTGTTCTTCATAAACAATATCCCATCTCCCTTCTCCATGCCTTTTCACAAGACTATCTTTGGTGCCTGGTATTATAAGGGATCTACCAAGCCCAAAGAACTAAGACTCAGGCTGTTGGCTGTCTTCCAGTCACCTGAAGTTTAAAAGAAAAGAAAAAAGGAAAAAAATAGAGCCATAAGGAACTCTATTTAGGTCCTGATATGTGATCATATCAGTTAGGCTGCTATGTGGAGGATAGGTAGGATAGTGAGACTAATTAGATCATCTTACTACACCTCCACCCTATCCTAAAAGAGGCTATGTATGGCATTATATTTGGGCTACCAAAAAGAGGAACTGAGGCACAGAGACTAGAGGATGGAGGAAGAAGCCATCCCTTAATGGGATCAGAACTCAGTTCTTCCATCTCCTTATTCCACTAAATCTAAGGAAACAAACAAGCAAACAAACAAAAACCCAGCAAATTCTGCCACCATAGACTGAAGTGCCTTTCACTCCTCTCTGCTTCTCAGCCCTCTCATTTTCTGACTCTAAGTAGCTATTCAGCCAACTTCCCCACTAAAGTAGTAATTAATTTTTGTACCTTTAGAACTGGTCAGAGGATTATTATCTGTTGCCCTACTCTATGACATCCCTAGATGCTCAAATTGGAGAAAATCAACACTGGGGGACTTTGGTGTTCCCCCACATCAAGTGTTGGGGTTTTTTTCCTTAATCTCGATATTGGCATGGGCATTGTAGGGAGATGGCATGGGCATGTACCCCTTAACCCAGGCAAACTGTAAACAGGGAAATTCCCTTGCTCCTTTCTGTCCTTGTGACTTCTAACCCAAAAATATCTGATAACTTCTATAAGACCTTGAGATGATTATCATCCTTGGATCATCCTTTAGTCTGAGATGGATATAGAGATGCACCTCCAGGCTACACCCCGATACCATCGAACTGTATCTCAGGCATCCATCTGTTCCCTAAACTATGAGAGTTTTCAGGCAGACCCCAATCAGATGACCAAACACCCCACCAAATGCCTGAGTGTTTACCACTCTAGAGTCATGTCCATACTGTGACACACCATCACATACTCTCACTATTGTAAAGAATATCAAAAACCCTAAACTGAAGCATTCTGGGAGCAACCCCCCAGGGTTGTTCCACTCATGCTGTCTTACTGGCCAATAATTCTCTTACTAATAAATCTCTCTTTTTACTTTTAAGCTAAGTTTCGGAGTCTTGCATTCTTGCAAAATGTATCCTTCCCAAACCCAGGGGTTCACCATTAAGGCCCATAACATTGGCTGTACCCCACGTCATCTGGTTGTAACCCCACAACAATATGACCGTCAGTCTCTGGTTCTGGTCTTAAGTGAAGGATAGAGAAGCTTTAAGCTACCCTTGAGAGCCCTTATTAAAAAAAACCCAGCTCCTAATCTAGAATGTGGTGAAGGTATATGAATAGTTGCTCATATTATAGACTTTCCAAGGGCAGCAAGAAGTGCTATATCAAGGTTAAAACTAGATAAAAATCAGTGTCCTGGTAGGGAGTGTTAACTTGGAAATAACACAGAACTACTAAGGTAGTCAGCAAAAACCAAGTCTTTAATCAGGAAAGAGATAGTTTTCAAAATCTGGCCACCACAGATCAGAGTCAAATGCTTAAAAACAAAAGCCAAGGGCTCTGGAACTCTGGGAACAAATGCACCACCAGAAATGATTCTCCCTAGAGTGACAGAACTTGGGGGTCTTTTATACACTCTGGAGAACTTGGTATAACAAGCATGCATAGGCAGGCTGCAAAGAGGCTGCAGCCAGCAGTTGGGGTATCTGGGAGCGGTCAACTACAATGAATAAAAAAGGAAAAGATCAAACCAAGAGCTGGCTTCTTAAGAAAGGACTTTAATATAATGGGAGAAGCTACTAAGACAAATAAGAGTACACAACTATATTTACTAGTCCTACCCAAACTGGGGTCACCAAACACTTCAAGGTCTATTGTTCAGTCCAAAACAGGTGAACCTGGTACTTGAGTTCTCAAGGGGCAGGCGCAAACTTGGCAGTTGACAGGAGCATCCTAATCATCTTCTAGTCACCAAGGAATATAAGCATCTGCAAAACATTAAGCCAAAATATGTCCCCAACAAGGAGGACAGCAGAAATGTTGCAGGTACACACTAAAAAACAACTTTAAGTAATGTTGCATGTAGTTGTTAGATGGGGGGAAAATAGTAGACCAGCTGGCCAAAACAAGATGGCTTTAGGGGGAAAACCATAAATAGCTTCAGAGATCCCACCATAGCCAGGGGCATGCAGTAAAGAAACAACTGCCAAAAAAGTATCAACTTTCAGTGACTTCTAGGCACAAAGACTGTACTAGCTACTGAACATTGTGAGGCACAGGCAATAATAATTAAACATGCTCACTGAACTTTATAATAAATTCACTGGTTAACGACTCAACAAAAGTTTAATAATTACCCACTATGTGCCAAACATTATATCACGTACTAGAAATATAAATAAAAAGAATGAAATAAACCCTTCCCACAGGGAGCTTATATCCAAAAGGAGGAAACAACAAGGACAGATATGCATACATGTGTGTTATGAATAAATACAAATGTGTTCAAAGTAGTTTACTCTAGCAGATAGGAAGATTAGGAAAGACTTCCTACAGAAGATGATGTCTTAGCTTCATTTTAGGACCAGGTTGTCTCCTATGTAATTAACAGGAAGAAGGCCAGTTTGGCCAATTTGCAGAGTGCAGGAGGAGTAATGTCTAATGAGGTTGGATAAATAGATTTCGACCAGATTATGGAGAGCTTTAAAAGGTTAAAAAAAAAATGAAGTTTATATTTTATTCTAGAAGCAATATGAAACCTCTAGTTGATTGAGCAGGGAATTGATATAGTCAAATTTGTGTTTAAGGAAAATGACTTTGGCAATAGTGTATGTAGGCTAGATTAGAGTGGCAAGAGACATGAATCAAGGAGATAAATTAAGCAGCTATGGCAGTAATCTAGGTGACAGGTGATAAGGGCTTGAACCAAGGTACGAGCTGTCTCTGAATGGAGACAAGGGGTCTGATGCAAGAGATGTTGTGAAGGTAGAAATACAAGATTTGGCAACTGATTGAGGAAGAATGAGTTGCAGATATTACCAAAGTTATAAACCTGGGAGATTGAAAGGATGGTGATGACTTCAACAGGATCAGGGAAATTTGGAAATGTGAGTAGGCTTAGGAGATAATGATTTCAATTTTGGCCATATTTAGTGAAGCGGTCCACTGACTCCACAAAGATTCCTAGTGGGTAGGACACACAGAAAGGGGAACCAAGGACTGAGAAAAAATGGGTTACGGGTTAAGGACTGATGGAAAGAGAACATAAGGTGAGAATAAAGACACGCAGGCAAAGAAAGTTCTGGTATAAGGTAGTCAGACAGAGAGTAAACTCTGGTGGTCAAGAGCTTCCATGGTTCAGAGCTTCACTGAGATGAAGCTCTGATGGTCAAGAGCTTAGATGGTTCAGAGCTTAAACCTTAGCTGACATACTGCTCTTTTATTGGAGTTACAACAGTATAAGGGGAAGGGAAGAAACAAGTGGTCTGATATATTGGCACAATGAGGTAATCATCACAAGATACAAACTATTGAAACCTAAATCAATAGGTAGAGCTAACACCTAGATCTGGACTTCATATGGCCTAAGGCATCTACAGTTGTTTGATATATATGTTAACTGATTATTTTAGGTAAAATAAGGAGACTGTGATAACTGACTAGTCTTCCAAAGTGTAGCCTTAGAGAAGGGCTAGGAATTTGGCAAGGTTGAGGTTCAATTTAACTCAAGATTACAGAAATCAATCATAAGCAATACAAGAGTCAGTTTTTTGAACACTCTTAAAATAATATCAAGAATAATGTATACCTGGATTACTACATTTAGTTTAAGATTACCATTCCAAAAGGTGTAATAGGCAATTGGTGGAGCAACCCTGATAGTCGCTCCACTCATGCTGCCATGCCCTGTCTTGGAGGGCAACCCCCCAGGGTTATTCCACTCATGCTGTCTTGCTGGCCATTAATGCTATCTTACTAATAAATCTTTCTTTTTACTTTAAGCTAAAAAAAATAGGCAATTGGTGATGCAAAACTAAAATTTTAATAAATTTAATAAATTTTATTTTTAATAATAAAAGTATATATAATATAATAATAAATATAATGAAATAAAATAATATATAATGATATGATATATAATAAAATAATGAAATTTAATAAATTTAATAAAACTAAAAGAGAGTGAGAGATGAATTATATCATTAGAGATCAGTTAAATGGAGAAGAACTGATGAGAACTAAGGGAGAGGGTAGAGGGAGAAGAGAAGAAGATTCAGGACAGAGCCTTGTGGTACATCCAAAGTTAGGGGGATTAATATAGATAATAAGCTAGCAAAGGAAAAGGAGAAAGAATATTCCATTAAGCAGGAAGAGAACTAGGAGAAAACAGTGTCATGAAACCTCAGAAAGGATTTCATAATCATCCCTTTCCTCTCCCTAGTTCCTGGGTCTTTTAGTGTACTGGCTTTTGTTTAGGTTAATAGTTTAGAAATTAAGATAGGTTTTTTTTGTTTTCCTACAAATGCTCTTGGTAGAAAAAAATGAATTTGAAGAGTTACCAATGCCTGATCATAGAACAAAAGTAGGGCACAAAACTCAGTTATCTTTTAATCACAAGCGGAGAAAGGGAGAAGAAAGGAATGTCTCACCACAAAAGAGAGCTATTTTTGACTATTGGTATAGTTTGGAATAGGTAATAAAATGTGAATACTTCTAATCTGCTACTGTGTTTAAAAGTTCTTTTGAATCCCACTAATTAAGAGACAGAGATGAGTATAGGACCTGCAAGTAAAATCTACTAGTAGCCTTAATTCAACCCAATTCAATAAACATTTGCTAAGTAAGCTCCCTGATAGATGCTGGGCATACAAAAACAAAAATGATAAAAGTGCCTTTGACAAGTCCACTGTCAACTGGGTTTTCTGCAAGTTTTAAGTTTGCCCTGCCCCTTGAGAACTCAAGTACCAGGCACACCTGTTTTGGACTGAATTATAGACCTTGAAGTATTTGGTGACCCCAGTTTGGGTGGGACTGGTAGGCAGAGTCAAAGGTTGAGTACCCTTATTTGTCTTAATAGCTTCTCACATTGTATTAGAGTCCCCTCTCAGGAAACCCAGCTCTTGGTTTGACCCTTTCCTTTTGTATTCATTATAGTTGACTGCTCCCTAATACCCCAGCTGCTGGCTAAAGCCTCTTTGCGGCTTGCTTGCAATTTGTCAATGCATGCTTGCTATGTACCAAGTTCTCCAGAGGGTATAAAAGACCCCCAAATTCTGTCACTCTAGGGAGAATCATTTCTGGTGGTGTATTCTCCTAGAGATACTACTCTCAGAGTCCCAGAGCCCTTGAATTTGTGTGGCTTTTAGGAGCTTGACTCTGTGTGACAACGAAATATTGAACACCATCTCTTTCCTAATTAAAGACTTGATTTTTGCTGACTACTTTAGTAGTTCTGTGTTATTTCCTAGTTAACATCACTTTCTCCTGGAGTGACACATTACATGTACATATTAATAATAAATGTGATATAAATTATATATTAATCATTGCCTAACATAACATTACTATTCCCTGAAATAATACATTTCAGCAAACCATAATAACATAGTATAATGTTCTATACAGAGTCCCTTACCAAAATATTCTGAATATAAGGGATTCGCCAAAGTTAGGTGGCAGTGAATAGAGCACTAGGTCTTAAGTTAGGAAGATCAGAATTTAAATCCCAACTGAGATACTAGCAATATGACCCTGGGTAAGTGATAACCTCTGTTTGCCTCAATTTCCTCATCTGTAGGATAGGCATAATAATAGTACCTATTTCCCAGGGTTATTCTGAAAAGTAAATGAGATAATAATTGTAAAGCACTTACCACAAGGCCTGCACATAGTAAGTGCTAAATAAATGCTCTTTGTTATCATTATTTTATTATTAATAATTATTATGATAACAGTTGGATTTGTTCCAAAGACAAGTTTTATCTATATGTAAGTAGGTATTAACTATGTGCATTATTTATTCAATAATTAATTTTTAAAAGTTTTTGCTTTACTATCCCCTTTTCAATCTTCTGTAGTTTTTTACATTATTGACCATGCTATCCTGAATACTCTTTTCTTTATGGATTTTCATGATATTATCCTATTCAAGTTTTTCTCTCACCTATCTTATTGCTTCTTCTTGCTGATTCTTTTTCCATGTCACTTCCCATGACCATAGGTATTCCCCTAATAAACTGCTCTGAGCCCTCTCTCTTTTCTCTCACACATTCATAGTCTTGTTAGTGATTTCATCAACTCCATGAGATCAATGACCATTTTTATGCAAATGACATCCATATAGATCTATATGCAGATCTTATTTCTTTTTTTAAAGTATAAAATAAATGTTTCCAAGTAAAGAAGTATGAAATGAAAACAGGTGGAAAGTGAAAAGATATGATCACTTCTCATTTCAACTATTGCATTGCCTTCTTTTGGTCTCCCCATCTCAAATCCCTTCTCATTCCAATCTATCCTCTACTCAGCACCATGAACCATGCTCATGTAAGACAGTGAGTTTAATTGATAAATATTGTGTGTAATCTGACTTCTACAAACCAGCTATTCCGTTTCTCTCCCTCTCCTCTGGCCTCCCTACTCTTTGAGACACAACAATATTAAAATTAGGCCAATTAATAACCTTACAATGACCTCTTAAGTGTTCAAGTGAAAGGAAGAGTCAATCAATCTGGCAAACTTCATTGTTGTCTTATTTTAAGAATTTTTTTTAAACCCTTACCTTCTGTCTTGGAGCCAATACTTTGTATTGGCTCCAAGGCAGAAGAGTGGTAAGGGTAGGCAATGGGGGTCAAGTGACTTGCCCAGAGTCACACAGCTGGGAAGTGTCTGAGGTCAGATTTGAACCTAGGACCTCCCGTCTCTAGGCCTGATTCTCAATCCACTGAGGTACCCTGCTGCCCCTTATTTTAAGAAATTGTCACAGATACCCCAACTTTCAACAACCACTACCTTGATCTGTCAGCAGCCATCAACATCAAAGCAAGATCCTATACTAGCAAAAGTTTACAGTTCTCTGAAGACTCAGTTGATGGTTAGCATTTTTTAGCAATAAAATATATATATATATATATATTTAAACCCTTACCATCTGTCTTGGAGTCAATACTGTGTATTGGCTTCATGGCAGAAGAGTGGTAAGGGCTAGGCAATTGGGGTTAAGTGACTTGCCCAGGGTCACACAGCTGGGAAGTGTTTGAGGCCAGATTTGAACTTAGGACCTCTCATCTCTAGGCCTGGCTCTCAATTCATCGAGCTATCCAGCTACCCCCCCCCCAATAAAATATTTTATACCCTCCAATAAAATATTTTAAATTAAGGTATGTACATTTTTAAAGATATAATACTATTGCACACCCAATAAACTATAGTATAGTATAAAGATAGATTTTAATGCACTGGGAAATTAAAAAATCCATATGACTCACTTGATTTTGATATTTGATTTATTGCAGTAGCCTGGGACCCCAAATATTTCCCAAATGTGCCTGTACATCTTCCATTCACCTGTCAAAGTAATCTTAAAGTACAGGTCTTACCACATCACATCCCTCCCCAACTCATAAATTCTAGTGACTCCATATCACCTCTAGGATCATATATAAAATCTTTTGGGCACTCAAAGCTCCTTCATAGCCTCCCCCACTTCCAACCTTTCTAATCATCTTCTTCTACCTTACTCACCTCCATAGTATCTGTAATCCAGTAACCTCCTTATAGTTTCCCAAAATGAGATAGTCTATCTCCTGTCTTTGATTATTTTTACTGGCTCTCCTCCATAACTGGAATTCTCTCTCCCTCTTCATTCTGCCTCTTGATATCCCTCATTTGTTTCAAGAACAAGATAAAATCCCACCTTCTACAAGAAATCTTGTCTGATCCTCTTAATTCTTTATTATATTATATTTGTTAATAATAATATAGCAATCATAGTAATCATATTAATGTTGATATATGTTGTAGATTATATATTGATATATTACATCTATTATATCATATATCTGCATATCATCATCCTATTTACTATTACTATTTATTATCTCCTTATTCTATTTACCTCCATTTATCCAGTATAATGCTTGTTTGTATATAGTTACTTGCATATCTTCTTCCTTACCCCCATCTCAGACTGTGAACTCATTGAAAATGGGGACACTTTCTTTGTATCCTCAACTTAGCACAATGCTTGCTATATGAGAGATACTTAATAACAACCTAGTTCCTTCCTACATTTTCAGTCTTATGAATTGTTTCCCTCCTATATTCTGCAACTTGGCCTTCTTGACATCCATACACTTGCTACTCCATCACCTATTTTTCTGTCTTTGCTCTAGGAGCCCCCAAGACTAGAATATGCATTCTCCTCACCTATGTATGTCTCTTTGGATCTACTGATTTTCTTCAAGACTGTCACTTGGTTTTTCTTTAAAAGTATATAATAAATTCTACACATTACTTTCAAAATTGTCTTTCTTTTCTGGGCTTTCTTCCTGAACTTCCTTCAGTTCTCTTCTGTGCATTAAAAGGCCCCTCTTTTCTTGACATCAGAATTGCTAAATTCTCTATCCCTCAACTACTCTCCTTCCCCAAAAAGAGAAACAAAAGAAAAAATCTCATAACTAATAATCATCAAGCAAAATAAATCTACATAACAGTCATATCCAAAAACTATGTCTCTTTCTACACTTTGAGTTCATGCTCACTCTGTCAGGAAGCAAGTAAAATGCTTCATGATAGGTGCTCTGGAAACATGGCTGGTCATTGTATTGTTCAGAGTTCTTGAGTCTTTCAAAATTGTTTCCCTTCCAAAGTTATTTTCCTTGTATACATGATTCTCCAGGATTTGTCCACTTTACTCTGCATAAAGTCACAATATTCAGAATTCTCTGAAATCATTTTTTATCATTTCTTGCAGTGCAGTAATATTCCTATGCTATAACTTCTTCAGTCATTCCCCAATTGATGGGCATACTCATGAATATATTTCCTTTCTCTTCTTTTTTTTTTAAAAATTTTTTTAAACCCTTGTACTTCGGTGTATTGTCTCATAGGTGGAAGATTGGTAAGGATGGGCAATGGGGGTCAAGTGACCTGCCCAGGGTCACACAGCTGGGAAGTGGCTGAGGCCAGGTTTGAACCTAGGACCTCCTGTCTCTAGGCCTGACTCTCACTCCACTGAGCTACCCAGCTGCCCCTGTTTCTCTTCTTTTTAATCCCTACTTCAGGAGAAAAATATGATATTGGCTTGGCCTACCCAAGAGCAATTAATATTTTTATAATTGTTTGGATCTATTCTTATTTGCATGAAGGGGCTTGTAATTATGTTTATATAGACCTTGATTTGTTTTGGAAAGTAGACTCCCAAGTATTTCTTTGCAGTTATTTTAAATGGAATGTCTCTTTCTATCTCTTCCTGCTGGGCTTTGTTGGCAATAAATGGGAAATGATTTATGGGAATTTCTTTTATATCCTGCAAATTTGCTAAAGTTGTTTCAGCTAGTTTTTTTAGTTGATTTTTAGGGTTCTCCAAGTATACCATCATACCATCATATCATCTGCAAAGAGTGATAGTTTTGTTGCCTCGTTGCCTATTCTTATTCCTTAAATTTTTTATCTTATCGTTGTAGCTAGTATTTTTTTAATTTACTTTCTCAATTACATATAATAACAACTTTTGACATACTTTCTCTGAAATTATAAGATCTAAATTGTCTCCCTCCTCCCTCCTGGAGATGGTAAACACTTTGATCTGGGTTATGCATGTATTATCAAAAGATACTTCCATATTGTTCATTGTTGTAAATGAATATTCATATAAATCCCTAGGAAGATGTACAAGGGCCTCTCCTCCCTCTCAGCCAGGTAGGGCACACAGAAGTCTTCCCCTATTTCCCTGCTGTATTCCACTTGTAATAATCATAGATCTCAAACATGTGGTGAATGAATCTAGGCACCTTGTGGAACCAAAAGTCTAGTGCTCCCTGCATAATGGACCGGAGAAGCATGGAGAAACTAGAGATAATGAACAGCACCCTGACAAATCCCATTTTGAGTATTTTGTAGGTAGCTGACCCAACTGTGCTCGCCAAACTGTAATAATGGACTAGAAAGGCTGATAATAGAGGGGCTGGTGGTACCAATAAGTCTCCTGGGCCAGGGAGCCTACAACTACAGTGTTTGTTGATTCGAGACAGCTAGGGATGTGTAGGCCTGAGCTGAGATGTCCAGTCAGCCTCCCTGCTGTCTGTAGGCTCTGTTAAGGTTGGGAGTTAAGAGCCCCTTCCTGCTGGTGAGAAACGAGAAACCAACAAGAAGTGAACCAGTCACACTTCCTGAATAAAATGGATGCCTTGTCTAACCCCCTCTGGAGACAAGTGGTAACTATCCTCCTTCTCCTCAGTCCCTTAGCCCTGGTTGATGTTATAAATGAACTATGGAAACTCTCAGAGTCAGGCAAGGGGTTTATTTAAAACACAAGGGTAAACTGAGGGAAGAGGATTAGGGTCAGGAGAAGCTGTTGCTATGGGTGAATGGTCAGTGCTGGCAGAGGGCCTCAGAAGGTAGGATCAGGCTGAGGGAACCAGCCCCTCAGCCAGGGATAAATCCCACTGCTCTGATGTAGAGTGGTCTACCAGCTTGACAAAAGAGGGTAATGATTTGGTTTAGGGGTATCCTGTCTAGGCTAACTTAACTAATTCCTTCCCACATTCCACAACCCACTAACCACACCTCCTGGGACCCCAAAGGGAAATCCAGGGGGTAGCTGGATGTCTGGGTGAGGTCAAGGAAATCAGAACCCCCAGATTGGTTCTCCAGGGGAATTTATAGTCCCAGCTCCAACAGTCAGGTCTTGAGACAGGGACTTGCTGGGTCAAAGTTCCATTCCCCTAACTGCCAGGATTGCCTAGGGTGATTTTGCAAATGCAAGAGATCTTGCATCAATCCTGTATTACACATTTGGTAAGTATATATTTAATATTTATATTACTTCACTGTCTATGGTACCTTTTAGCAAAATGTAGTTTCCCTCATTGTCCCTTTTAATTAGATCTATTTTTGCTTTTGCTTTATCTGAGATCATGATTATTACCTCTACCTTTTTTTTCTTTCAGTTGAAACATAATAGATTCTGCTCTAGCAGCCCCTTATTTAATTCCATGTGTGTCTATCTATTTCAAGTGTGTGTTTTTGTAAATAACATATTGTTAATAGTCTGGTTTCTAATTCATTCTGCTATTCCCTTTTATTTTATGGGTGAGTTATTCCTATTCCCATTTAGAGTTACGATTACTATGTATTGATAGGCTTGAGAAGCAGAGCTGATAAAAACAGCAACCTACTGAATGGCAGGATAACCCCCAACCGGTAACATCTGCTAAATGATGGGAAGACCCCCCAACCAGTAACATCTGTTGAATGGATGATAGGAAGCATGTGTAAACATCCAACCCCGCCCTCTCCCCTCCCCTCCCCCCCCCCCCAGTTCCTGGAACTCAACCTATATAAGCTGGCTGAGCCTCTCATTCAAACATTCCATTTCCCTTGGAGGCTGTGGGACCCAAGCTCGATCTTGCAATAAAACAGTACCTCTTGCTTTTACATTATCTGGTGTGCCTCCTAATTTGGGAAATCAGAACTGGGCCAAACATTTGGGGGCTCATCTGGGATTTCCTGACTGGACCGCACACAGATAGAGGTACTGGTTCAGAGGGCGAAAGGGTCAGAGAACTGTATGTGATGTGTGATTGATGTGTAATGTGTAGCGATGGGGAACCAATCACAGGATTAGGGCATATGACTAAGTGGCCTGGTTAACCCCGCCGACTTTGGGACTTATATGAAGGGGGCTTATTGTTAAATCCAATCCCAATAAGTGATTTGGTTCTGCCTGTTTCTGAGTGTGGACCAGCCTAATACGTGTTTCTCAGACTTCGCGAGAAGCTGAGCCAGAACAGCTGGGAAGCATTTGAGAAAAAGCAAAAGTGGATTGACCCTTTCAACCATCCGAGCAGAAAAGACTCACTTTGAGGGGTTGGAGGCCCTTCGCCCAGAGTCCTGGGGACCTAGGACAGTGACTAGGTCTCTGCAGTAGAGGTTAGAGTCCTCTGAGGCTTGGGGCCTGAAAGGTGGCACTGGAGGACACTCCAAGGGATTTCCAAGACCGGAAATCAAGGTATTCATTCTTTGGGAACCTAGGGGGAGGGCCTGTTATTTTGTCCTCAGGAAATGTTGTAGAGAGTAGTTTTAGTACCTTCGTGTTGTTACTGTCCAGTCCTGTTCATATTGTTGTTTGTGCCTTTGTCTTATCGTTGGTATTATTACTTTTATTGGGGCCTCTGATTTCTTGGTCTTTTGGCTCAGAGAATATGGGACAGACAGAGTCTACTCCACTGGCCCTTATTCTCTCCCACTTCTAAGTTTTTAAGGTCTGAGCTCACAATCTCTCTTTTCAAGTCAAAAGAGGGAAGTTAGTGACCTTCTGTGACTCTGAGTGGCCCACTTTCAACCTTGGTTGGCCTAAGGGCGGCACCCTCTGCCGAGACATCATCTCCAAAGTCCGGACCAAAATCTTTGACCCTATTTTGGAGGGCCACCCTGAATAGATCCCCTACATTCTTACTTGGCAGTACTTGGTCTTGGATCCCCCTTTTTGGCTATAGCCCTATGTTTTTTCAGAACCAAAGAAACCCATCCATGCACTAGCTCTCAAAGATAAAATGGAGGGGACGGGGAAACTCCAGAGTCCCTTGGCCCCACCAGAGAAACCCCAAAGTCCCTCAACTCCACTGTCCTGCCTGACTCCGATAGCATCCCTCCCAATTTGCCCGTACCACCACCCTCATATGCTCCCTTGTACCCAGAATGATTCTTGAAATTATCCTTGGCACTATGATTATCAGAGATTTGGCATGCATTGGATCACTAAGATCTGGAACTTGGTCTTTCTGAAGCAAAGATTGGGATTTATGCTTTGTCACTTCTTTAGGGAGCCATTACATTACCTATTGTTTTTTTGAGGGGCGCAGGTATGATGCCAAGGCTTCTCATACTCCCAAGGATATGGTTTTCTAGTATTGACTCTAAAGCCATTTTAGTGTGGAAGATCCTCTTGAGGTATCAAATTTGTGAGCAGAACTCCTGTATATCCAGAAACAGATTAATTGGGAATGTATAACAAAATAAATAAAAATACAGTACACTATAATGTTAATTTGTAGTTTTTTAAGTCAATATGAGATCTGCAGGGATCCATTTCTATTTGAGTTTGCCACTCCTGTTCTGGAAGAACGTTAGGACCTTGTTACCAAGAGGTGGAAGAGGGAAGGAGCGATATCTATCTGCCATGTGGGCTAGGTTAATTTTTTTGTTAATGTCTCAAGTCATTGACCTAGCTCCTTATGTTAAAAAAACATACAAAAGTCTAACAAAGGAGTATTAATAAAGAGCTCCTCTCTCAAGATTCTGATTGCAAGACCCAAATTTCCAACAGCTGAATCAGTACTACATCCTTGCTAAATATCCATTGCCTGTAGTGGTTCACTAAATTTTCTTCTGAAGAATGACAAGACCTGTTTGTTAAGACTGTTGTGGTAGATTGGGTCTGACTGGTCTGGTGCTTCTGGTTCAGAATTAAAATTAAGTGAGACTGTCATAGACAATATATAGATGGGCAGCTAGGAAAATAGAATGGTGGCCTTAGTTGGAATCCAGCCCAAGACATTTAATATCACCATGACCATGGGCAAGTCACTTAACTCATCCTCAATTTTCTCATCTGTTAAATGAATTTAATAGCACCTACCTTCACAGTTATCATGAGGATCATTTAAGAAAACATATGTAATGTGTGCTGCAAACTTTAAATTGTTAATCTAAATGCTAGCTATCGTTAATATTAATTAGACTAATTGTTGAGATCCTCTCATGTATGTATGAGTAAATGTGAAGATTATATAAGAAAACATCATTATCTGACCTCTCCCCACATCGTAATGCTTCTTGGCTTCTATTTCCAAGTGTCTATAGCTATCCTAACTGACAGGTAGGTTTAGAGCAAAGAGATTTTCACTCTGACACTTAGCTTTGCTGACTGTTATAAAAATGGCACTTGACATCCTTCACTTCAATGTAATCATCAAGTATTTATCTGCTCCATTTTCCCCATCATGGTGCCTGGCCCACCTTTACCCTGTGCTAGGCCAGTTTTCTTGCTAAGGTCTATGCATTGGCAACTTACTTCTCTTGAGACAGACAACTTAGCTGTTAATCCTTTTATTACTTTCCTCAGAGATGGGGACAAGTAGTAACAGCCACTCCAGAGATGGTCTCAGTCAGCACTTCAATAATACTCCCAAATTATAACAGCTGGATCAAACAGCTTCCAGAACTGAAAAACCTGTATTTATTTTAAGGTATGATAAAAGTAGAAACACTGATTTTCCATTTGACCATAACCAGGCACCAAAGAAAGCATCCATTTATTTGTTTATATAAACTCTCTTGAGGTCACAACTAAAGCAATTAGTTGTCCAGAACCTCCTGGGATTCATTTTCCCCACTGAGAACTACCGGAAAAAAAGGCCTCTTGACTTTAGTTCAGAAAAAAAAATACATTTAAAATCTTAAACTAACTGTCACCAAAGCTGATCAAACAGTACTTACCTCTAGGTATGAGGTGAAGTCCTGGAAACTAGAATATTGTGTTTGCTTTGTCTTCTGATGTCTTTCTTCTCCTTCATGGGCATATAACATAAAAACTAGTTTGCTAAACTGTCTTCTTTTGCCCTAAGAAAGATGTCCCAGTTGTTAATCCCTTTATTCGTAGTTTTCACATTTTCCCTGCCTTACTAAATACTTTAGAATCTATTAGTATTCTGACAGGCTTGACAAACCACTCATTTCTTGCCTCCTTACATTTGTACGAATCATTCCTTTTTTCTGGAATATACTCCTTTATTATGTCTTCTTCCTCTTGGAACATTTTCATCTTTCAAGGCTCAGGTATAAACTCCCTATTTCTCCCACCTGTCTCTCCCTCCTCCAATATTCTCAGAATACTTTGATGATCCTCTCCTTTGCCCCATTCCTTCCTTCGTTGTTTAATTGTTTCCTTGGTTTCCAACTCTTAGTGATCTCATTTAAAGTTTTCTTGGCATAGGTACTTCTTTAGCTCATCTTACAGATGAAGAAATTGAGAAAAAACAGGGTTAAATATCTTGCCCATGGTCAAGCATATGAAGTCAGATTTGAACTCAAAAATATGAGTCTTCCTGACTGCAGGTCCAGTGTTCTACCACTGCTCCACCTAGCTGCCCTTCACACCTTGCCAGATGTGACAATTATTCTTGTCTGTGCATGTCACAGTGAAATTTAAGTTCATTTTCAGTTTTTGTCCTTGCATCCAGTCACTTGGCACAGTCCCTTGAGCACTCTTCATGATCTCTCCTTTACTTGCCTCTTCTTCATTTCCTGCTTTATAATATATCTGTACAAGTTGTTATCTGCCCAATACAACATAAACTCATTGAGAGCAGGGGCTCTCCTTTTGTCTTTATGCCTAGTATAGTGTCTTACATATAATCTATATGCTGAATGTTATAATGAATTTCTGGGACAAGATGGATACCACTTTGAGTGACAAGATTGTCAGTTGGAGACCTGGGAATGTACCCAGATGCCGTGAGCCAGGGCCAAAAGTCAGTTGGAGCCAACCCTATAAATACCCATCATGCACAGCACAAGACAGCTCATTCTGGAGCAATCTTGGGTGGCGGGAGGTTCAAGAGAGGGAGGGTAGGCCCTATATCTGCAATTCAACTTTCTTGCCTGAGAGACCTAGAGAGCTATTATATCTACCATCAATAGAGCTGAGAGAGAGCAGCACCTCTGTCATTCAAGATCATCAACAGCCTTCCCTATTCTTTGGCTTGGTTCTGGCCAAGTCAAGCCAGAGTTAGTGAGAGAGTGAAGAATCTCCAGCCTCTACCTGATCCAGCAACCTCTATAGCTTTGATCATCTCTTTAGATAATTAGCAAAAGCATTCCCAGATCCTCTATCTTTTCCCTTGTTCCTAACCCTGTTAAGCCAGAATTAAAAACAGTTGTTTGATACCAAGTCAAAGACTGAAGTACCTTTCCTGAGTGGTGAATATATCTAAAGCCATTGGGAAGGGGAAGATGGTCACGTAGTCAGACTCATAGCGTTATCCAATCAGCGCATTAATAGCCCATATCAACATTCAAACCAACCCCAGGTTGAGGAACTAGCGAAGTTGACAGGCTTAGTCCAGCAGAGCTTGTCAGGTGGGGAGAGGCATAACCCTTCTATTAGTAGCACTCACAGAGGTCAGTGTGTGTGTGTGTGTGTCCTCTCACACCATTCTCTTTTAACACGAATCAGTGTTTGTTGATGACTTGGAAGTGAATCTTCCAGGAGAAGTTTAACGAAGCTGCTAGAGTGGGAATTAAGTCAGTGATTGAAGGCTTACCTTCTGTCTTGGAACTGATGCTAAGTAGGCTTTAACTGGGGTTAAGTAACTTGCCCAGGGTCATACATTTGAACCCAGGACCTCCCACCTCCAGGCCTGGCACTCTATCCACTGAGCCACCTAGCTGCCCATTAAAGGCTTCTTTTTCAAAGAGTAGACCCTGAGCAATAATTTACTTTTTAGCAACAATTTACTTTTTTTTTTTTCCGGTTAACAGCTTAGGAAGGAGTAGAAATGTATTCCTCTTACCTTAGTGATAGTAGGAATTCAGGGCTAGATGATACCTTCTTTAATGGGGTGTTTACTGTATCTAATTATAAAATTTGGGTTAAGTGTCTGGTCATAAATTATGTGTAGGTCAATGTTAAATAAAAATACTATATGAAAAAGAATTTTAAAATATAAAATAACTTAAAATTTTAAAAAATGAAACCAATTTGAGGAGGATAATACTGAATACATTGCATGTATAACAAGACATTTAAAAATAACCTAACAATATATACATTTATGCATTTATGAGTTACTAAACTTCTCTTCATTTCTAGCCTTTATATGTTGGCTTTCATGTTCTTTCTGAGAACTTTAACTTTTTTTACTTTAAAAAAGAAATTACATTTATAGAATTAAAAGAGAAAATATTATACAATACTATACATATATTTTATGCATTTCCAAGTTTCTACATTTTTTTCCTAGATCATCGGTTGGCCTTAAGAGTGTTATCTATGGCTTCTACAAAACTCTCAAAAAATTCCCAATTAATTTCTTATACCAATCCACAATATGTTGTAACTTTGATGGGGTAAGTCACAATGTGGAAGGGATATCTGTACTCTAATGACATTATTTCTTTTTGGCTAAAGACATTAAAAAAAAATGTAACAAAGACCTACAATACTGTCCAAACACTAGCTTGGACTTTTCAGCTTCTCTGGTATAGACCACTTCAGTTCTTTGGGGAATCTGTGATCTCATAGATTTGGACTCTCTCCACAGATGTGATAGCAATACAACTACGCCCAAGTTAGTTTAGAATATGGTTTACAACCATGCCTGTGACTTGTTTGTGTTTTCCAGTAAATCTGTCAATGTTTCAGGGGACTTAATGAGTGAGGTAAGTTACTTAACTATTATTATTGTTTCCATCTTAGGGACAGACATTGACTCTGTTTAAATGACAATGACACAGTAAGTAGTAAAGGTAGAATGAGAAATCTTTCTTCTATCATATAATCTGGTCTATAATCAGTATGCAACCAGTAGATATTCTGCACAATTTAGGCTTTTCTTCCATTATGAAAGAAAAGCTTTGTAAAATGCCAAATAGCCAAAGGAAAAACACATACTTGATTACTTCAAATAAGTTCACCATTTTTTTTCCAAATTAATTTTCCAAAATTAATCTGGACATCGAATCATAGGTTAGAACCCGAATGTGTTTTTGAGGCTTTCTAGCCCAATATCCTCATATTACACATGAGGAAACAGAGTATGTGTCAGAGTTAGGACATACTAAGAACTCAATAAATAATATAGAGCAAAAAAAGGACCCTTCATTAGTATAGAATCACATAAAATAAGTATACCATTGTAAATAATAAAACAGTTGTTTAAACTATATAAATTTTCTTATTAATTCCAAATTTTTATATTGCCATTTCTTTGGGCACTTAGTTATTTGCTCGTTTAAAAGACTAGTCAAAATCAGATTTGGACAACTTCAAATGATGTGTTGTATTGAGTAAATAACTGATACTATTCCATAATTCTTATGTAAGATGTAGAAATAACTGCTTTTATGAAAGGAGAAAATCTGGCAATTAAGTACACTCCAACAAATGCTTGTTATATCACAGTACCAATACTGGCCTTATGACAATGACTAAACAATAAGTACTTTCATAAAAAAATTTATTTCACACTTTTATACAAATATCCACAGGAACGTTCTCATCATGGAATGATTTCACAACGTTAGCTAGTATAAAAATTTATCAAATGCAAACAGACCAGTGACTTGACTTGAGATGACATTTTTAGCAATCCTAAATTTAACACTGCAACAACATTCTTGCTTTTTGTATTGTTGAAATGATACCAACTTCAGGACATTCATTTTTTTTTAAATAACATCGGCCTACAAACACTGACACTATAAGCATTAGCAACTTATAAAGCCAGTTCATTGGGATCTTGAGTTATTCAGGCAAGAATCTGAATTTTTAAACACTGATGTGCCCGTTTTTCGAGACTAAAATTGTAAACAAAATACAATTTGTGTAAATGTCTCTCTGAATGAAGACTTTTGAAATGCCTAAGAATTTTAAGGGCATATAGTTCCTGAAAAGACACATATTAGGATTTTGTACATTAGGAAATTTCTTATACTAGTTTCAAACTAATTAGCACCTTCCTCCTATCCCTTCCCCCTATAACTTAACATTTTGGAAGATGATAGTTCAGTAAACTCTCACAATATTCATTTCTTTTCAAGATATAATCAATGTATATAGCACAGTGATTGCCTTCTTATTCTTATGTCAGTAGAATGCAATAAGCAATTTGAAAGCATCTTAAAGTTCTTATTTTAATAATCCCAAAGTCATTTAGGGAATATAAGTTGGGGAAAAACATCAATGCACTCTTTTGATGGTTCTAATGGAACCATCAAAATTAAAAGTCATGCTGTTATATCTGAAAAATAGTCACTGTTTTGACATTAGAGCATCATTCAGTAGTCTCAAATTGGATCAGTTCAGATCCACCATGTACACCTAGCCCCAAGTGCTATCAATAGAGAGCATCTGGAGGAGGGAGGGAATTATACCGGAATGGGGAAAAACAAGTTTATTTTCTCCGTGAGGTTCTTAAAGCATGTGTATGATGTTCTGAAAATCATTGCTGGAGGGCAAACAAAACACCTCCAAACAAAACTTAAAACAAACAAAAACAAACCAGGATCCTGACTGTTCAGTAAGGACAAAATAATCTCAAGAGTTAAATCCTATCTTTTAACCAAACCCAGATCTAGATGGAATTTAGGAAGAATGAGGGTGGAAAGAGAGGAGAGGGGAAGATGCTACTATATATAGTTAAGCTTTAAGTTATTAAAAAAATATCTCTGGTGTATTTATAAAGAATTATTATTTTCTTTTTTTGCAGTGAAAGTTTTAGGTCAAACCCACTAACTCCCCCATGTACTAATAACTGATCACCTAAACCAATCAAAGAAAGGTAAATTGGACAGTCTTTGGCCTATGTGTTAGTCAAAGGCAAAATGATTTATGAGAAAAATAAATACCAGGGCTAAAATATGTACAAAAAATATTACTAGTATTCAAGCCTCTGTGTGTGTGTGTGTGTGTGTGTGTGTGTGTGTGTGTGTGTGTGTGTGTGTGTTGTGGTGTATATGTTAGTCAGAAGAGAAAATGATAACCTGTGAATTTTGGTGTGAGCAGTATTCACACAAATCTGAGGTTAAAAACAAGATGGTGGGATGGCAGCATCACCTTCTATTGCACGTTTACTTGAAGACAGTACTTTAGCTTAAACCTTTGTTGATTTAAGGTTCTCAGACTCTAGTGGAAAAAAAATGTTAGGAAAGGCAAATGCTGGGATTACAACTTACTACATGCCACTGGATGTCAACATGACTGATGATGGTGACTTTCTTTCTAAGACACTAATGGGAAGATTTCACAGGAGGTATAACTCAGCATAGCCTTTCTCATCATAGGTCAGCCACACCAAAATGAAAGGCAATCTGGAAATTTAAATTAAGGCAGTTAAAAAAAAATCAGTTCCATCCATCCCAAATTCAGCTGTGCAAAATAAAAGCTTTGGGATCCGTAACAATATCCACAGTTGAAAACTGTAGGTTCATACTGTCTGTAGTAAGTCTGAAACCAATCCTCAGTTACCAAAGGAACTTTTAAAATCCATTTAAATTTCTGAGTTGAAAAAAAAAGAGAAAAGTCTGGAGAGTGTGCTGTTTTTCCCCCCTAGGAGTAGCTTTCATCTTCATTCCATTTTGTGATCCACTGCTTTTTTTCCAGGCCATCATTATATTTCTCATCTTTGATCTGTCGTTCTTCTTTCCGGATTCTTACAGCATGGTATCGGGGAACACTGTCATCGTACCTGGAGCGCTTAAAGAATCCACACTAGAGAGGAGGCAAGAAAAGGAGGAACAAAAATATTCAGTGATAAGATACCCCCAAAAAAGTGCTAAGCTTTTTTGTTTTTCTTTTAAATGCCCACATTTGGAGAAAAGAAATAATTTTCCTTAAGAAAGTAACATTTATGTCTGAAAAGAAAAATGGCTGAAGTTGGAGGAATGGAGAATAATGGGGTAAGAGTATAACAAGAACTATTATAACTGGAGGGCAAGTCCACTTTCACCTGTTGCTTTTAGATTAAAAAAAATTTTTTTTATAACAGTGAAACCCATCTCTGTTCTAACAATTTAGGAGTCACTGAGAAAATGCTTCTTCAATCTGACAAATAATCACAATGTTATATTTGAAGCATAGTTCATTTTTAGATTGTACTAGGGGGATTATTTCAGAATAAAGGGCATTTTGGAAATACATTAGGAGCTAAATCAAGTCGGAAAAAAAAGAAAGAAAAAGTTTCCCTGCCAAAATAAATTGATGTCAAGTCACAAACATTTTGCAAGAGTATTTGAATACACCAGTAGAGTGTAACTGAGATATTTAAAAACCTTACTTATGTGTTCTTTTTAAAGTTCTATAGCTCATCTCATCCCTGTGAGCTATATACATCATCTCTGTTGTATAGGACATGCTGACTTGTCTACAAGTTAATCTCTCTCCTTTACAAATAATGAAGGAACTGTGTGCTAGCATTAAGCTGAATTATACACTGTCTAAGCCTTTTGTATGTTTGTTTAAGCTGCTGTGGGACTCACAACACATTGGAACGGCTCCTCTCTTTTCTTGGAAAATACAAAACATTTGTTTCCATCGAAAGCACTATGTGAATTAAGTACTTTAGCATTATCTGCTCTGATCTTTTGAAAGATGATGCAATATGAGTGGAAATTTTTCAGGTTATTTCAGAATCAAAAACTCTTTGGAATGCAGTGTATTAGTAAAGAAAAGGTTTTCCAATTTTGAAATGCAGCTAGATGATGGATGATGAGGATATTTAGAATGAAAGATTAGCCTTTATTATGCAACAACCTAAAGGAACAGAATGCTTATGTTGAATGGTATTACATTATTATTGAAATACCATGGAAAAAAATGCATAAGTATTAATATGGCATTGGGGGGGGGGGGAAAATGGTATGAGGGCATTCAGCTTAAGGCTACTCCTATGGTGATTGCATTTTTTTCAAGATTTATACTCCCAGACCAGATCATGGTATAATATACCTACTGTAAAACCCAGCTGTTACTCCATCTAAACAATTTAGTAATTTAATGAACATTCAATGGCATGAGAAAAATCCTATGCCATTGAAATTTGGGTGGGGCTCCAAATGGAACCATGGAAATGAAAAAGAAGTTGGGATAGTGTCAACCTTTCCCTGTTTACCAAGATGTCAAAAAAAAAAAAACAATGGGGGGGGGAGAGAGAGAGTGAGAGTGAGAGAGACAGAGAAAGAGAGAGACAAAGACAGAGGGGGTGGGGAAGGGAAACAATACCCAACTTCTCCTCTGGGTTCAAAAATAAAAAATGTCAACAGAGATTCAAAAAGCCTCTAACAAGATAATAAAGATCAAATTACAATAAACTCAGTAGGCTGCCTCAATTATTTTGTTGAACTGAAATTTCTTTGTATCTTTTACTGCTCCAATAGTACAGAGAGCTTGAAATCTTAATTACAGAAATTTTGGTCATAATGTATTGAAATGGGCTCTGGCCAGTTTTGTATTTTCAGCCAAGAAAGACCTTATCTCTTGATCTTAGTATTAGTAGCATGAGATTTCTGAACAAAAATGACATGATCCCAAACTATCAATACCCCCTCCATTTAATGTAAGTAGATTAAAATAACGATGAAAAAAATAAGGTAACATTAAAATGATGCAAAACCCTATTCATCAAGAGAAATACCATATTTTCAGCATGCAACAAAGGTTAATAAAGCAGCCAGCGTCACTTTTAGTTTAGACAATTCCATGACTAAGAAAAAAAAAAAGAACAGTAGCAATTTTTATTAAAAATCTCCAATTGTGCTTGCTATCCAGTAGTACGTGTATACATGTATGTATATATGTGTGCGTATATGCATACATTCACACCCACAGAGCAAGCTAGACGTGATAATAAAGATCTGCAGTGTTCTTTATTTAAGAAACCTGGGGATTCCATTTTTTGCTACTGTTGTAAAGTTGTTTTGGAGTGGAATGGGAAGAAGGGGAAATCATACTGGTAGGGGAGTTTTTTTTATATTTTGTGGGGAAAAAAAAAGCAAGTAAGCATTCAAATGCAAATAAGGAAAATAAAAGCCGACAAGCAGATGAGATACATGGAAACTCGTATGTTAAGGGAAGGTATGCAGCAAGCTCTTTCCCTTAACATTAGCCACCACAACCACAGCGAGTACCACAGCTAGCAATGAAAAAACATTGATCAATTACCAATTACAGAAGTAGCTCAATACTATGCATCAGAAGTAAGCCTCTCTTTATCAGACGGCTGAGCATGGATCTCAGCCTTGTGATATGTGGCATCATAATGATCTTTCTTATTTCTCTTGAAGAAACCACACTATAAGGAAGCAAGGCACTTGGTCAATTTCACAGGTTGACGTACAATAACCAAACAAAAGAAAACTCAGAACTTGATTCCGTTACTCTCAGAGACCCTCTTAACACGGATACCAATTTCAGAAGCCAGGAGGTCTTTGGGGTAACATTCAGCCTCCTCCCCCTAAGCGGGCATGTTTCCTCTCCTGCTGATTTTCCTCCAACAACTCAGGAACCAATATATCAGAAAGGAATTGATTTGACTTATTCCAGAGAAAAATGTCAAGGCGTGCACTTTCCCCAAACGGAAGGCTTCAACGCGCTGGGCTACAGCTTTGTTTTCATCCAGAAGGTGCGCTGTGCCCCTCCACAGAAGGTCGAAAGGCTGACCTATGCTGTTTGTTCAGACGGTAGTTAGGAAATGAATTCCCTGAAGTAAGACTTTGCACAAATTCTAGAAAAAGAGCTTCTGAGAAGTCCGTCCCCCCCTTCCCCCATCCTTCTCCTTTCACAATAAATTCTGCAGAACAAATGCCATCTATTACAGGCTTTAGGGACTTGTGGAGAGAATTACAATACAAATTCAAAGCCAGCATGGTGAAAGAATGATTGCTGTCATTTTCACAAATTCTGTATGAACATGAAACCTTCCAGCAGCAGAAACTTAAGTGAATTAGGTTAGGTCACTCTAAATGAGTATAAAAGCATTATCCCATTTTCCACTGTAATTTCCTTCATATAACTGGAGAAACTTGGTCTATTTACTTATACTCAGTTCATAAGGCCCAGAATTATACTTTGAACTTGGCCCGATGGATGTGTGACCTTTGGCAAACTCAAACTCTTATGCTGACAAATGGGGTGAAGGAAAAGATACCTAGTTTGGTATTCGGAAACATGTGCTGGTTTATGAAACCACTTGGGGATTCTCAATGATCCGTGCTAATCAAGGGCAGCTGGGTGGTAAAGGGGGGCGAGGGTGCTGGGCCAGGAATCAGGAAAGCTCATGTCACTTCATTTCATTTGCCTCAGTTTCCTCATCTGTAAAATGAGCTGGAGAAGGACATGACAAACCACTCTGATGTCTTGGCCAAGAAAACCCCAAATTAGGTCACAAAGAGTCAGACGTGACTGAAAAATGACTGAACCACAGTCAAGGGACAGGGTGGCCTAAGTCAGAAGGGTCAAACTCTTGGGAGGGAAGCCTTAACCAGAGGACAATGTAAGTGGGAAATGCTTAACAAAATAAATAAAAATACAACATGGATAATGTTCATTTGTCATTTTCTAAGTCAATATACAGATCCAATCCTCTTCTTTTTGAATCTGAGATGGTGGCTCCATAGACAGAAGGCCACCCTTGGAATCAGGAGGCCTTGATTCTGCAGCATGGGCATGTTACTGAACCTTCTGATGCCCCAGCCAAATCTCTAATACTAATTAAATTAATGTAAGTTTGGGCTGCTAGGAGACTCAGTGGGTAGAGAGCTGGGTCTGGAAGTGAGAAAAGTCCCGGGTTCAAATCTGGTCTCAGACACTAGTGACACTAGGTAAGTCAGTTAACCCCAATGACCTAGCCTTTATTGTTCTTCTGCCTTGAAATCAATATTTAGTATCAATTTTAAAAGAGAATGTAAGGGTTAAAAAATGAATTGCTGATCTCCATAGGTAGGGGTACATTTCCCACATCAAAAATGTATATGTCTGGATCCCCCAAAAGGACAAAAATTGAGTCCTTTGTATAATGGGAGTAACCAAAAAATAATGAGTTTGGTTCATATGTATATTCTGAAAATCAAATTGTTTTAAAAAAAAACTAAAAAAAAGAGAGGCAAAGAATGGCAAATCAGGAAGAAATCTTAAAAATTATCCATTCAAGCCCCCTCATATTTCAAGGAAGAAAACTGAGGCAAAGAGAGATTTTGCCATTGAGCCACAGTCACACAGCTAGTTGGTAGGAATGCTGGGGCTAGAAGCTATGAAAGGCTGTCTGTCCTTGAGGTATGCCTTCCTTCCCTTCCCTTTCCTTCCCTTCCCTTCCCTTTCCTCCCTCCCTCCCTTTCCTTCCTCTCCTTCCTTCCTTCCTTCCTTCCTTCCTTCCTTCCTTCCTTCCTTCCTTCCTTCCTTCTTCCCTCCCTCCCTCCCTCCCTTAGAATCAATACTGTGTATTTATTCCAAGGTAGAAGAGTGGTAAGGGGCAGGCAAAGGGGAAGGGGTTAAATGCTTTGTCTAGGGTCAGGTAGGATGTGTCTGAGACAATTTTGAACCCAGAACCTTCCATCTGTAGGCCTGGTTTTCAATCTACTGAGCCACCCAGCTGCCTATGCTTGAGACATTTCTAAAAGGCATAACTAGAAGCATCCCCTAAGACCAAAACACTTTTCTTCTCAACCACATTTTTCTTGATTTTATTTTGATATGAATTGATTTGCCTTGTTCTAGAATATGAAAAATGCAATTGTACAAGACTGATGCTTGAGCAGCAAAAGGCCCACAGCATATTAAAGGAGGTCAGGCTCTGTCTAAGATTCACTGTGAATCCAAAGCTCTTGGGAGTCCCTGGTAATAGTTGGAGGCACATCATCTGGGAGAGGTCTAAAAAATGGCTTCACTTTGGGAAAAGCAACTTAAGAGGGGTAGGGGTTGGAGGAGGCACAGTTCTCACCGGTTACAGCAGAAAAAGGGCAGAGTTTCTGCAATAACCCATTAGGGTCTGATCTCTATTTATAATAAGAGATGAGAATATGTATTACCAGTCATATAAAAAATCAAAGTCTCCAAAATAAAGTCTATAGGGAATAACCTCTAAGAACAACAGTATACACATAGGAAGAATTCTCATAAAGGATACAGATAGGAAATATGTATACACATAAGGATGATCCTCATATAAGATATAAAAGCTGTACATATAATATAAATCCTCCCTATAGAATACATAGAGAAAATCAAATGAAGATAAGTGCAAGATACAGGAAGGAATGCTTTTTTTTACATGGCCAACTGGTTTCAGAAAAGAGAGGAGAAGCTGTTTTAGTAGTTAAAAAAAAAGGAAAGCTCACTGTAGAATACAAAGGATGAATGGTTCTTTTTTCATACTGATTCCAGGGGGCTCACCTCAGAGTCCTCTCCCACAAGGGGAGCTAAAACTTGACAAGATTATAGGAGCCAGCACTTTCAGATCTGTTTGACCCCAAATGAAGAACATGCGAATCTCAAGGAACAGAAAAATGTAATCTAGTAGTGCTAAAACATATTTAGTTATATGTCCTATGGTTGTACATTAAGGTGGATGAACTTCACACATCAATAATGTCCATAGTATCTGGACTATTATAACATGCTGGTCTGATTCTTCCAAAATGCAATCATTTTAAAAACATGCAATGAAATGCACACTAAAAAATGCTAAATAAAACCCACCTTCCATAGTAAATATATTAATAGAGCAAGCATCAAAATTCCAGCAAGGATAGCCACGAGGATGATCCACCAAGGCACTCCAGAATACTGTGCGACTGTCTTTGAAGGAAATACTGTTACTCGGACCTGTGAGACAGAAGAAATCTTGTGAAGATGAGCATATGCCAAGTGAAGGAATGCAAAAAGGAAGAGTTTGGGAGGTCAATTCTAGCTCAGATTTTGTCCCCAAAAGCAGTTTGTGCAAGACCATCTATGGAGTATTCCTATTTAATTTATTTATTTAAACCCTTCCCTTCCATCTTAGAATCAATAATGTATATTGGTTCTAAGGCAGGAGAGCGGTAAGGGCTAAGGCAATAGGGATTAAGTGACTTGTCCACGGTCACAGAACTAGAAGTGTCTGAGGCCAGATTTGAACCTAGGATGTCCTATCTCTTGGTCTGGCTCACAATCCACTGAACCACCCAGCTACCCCAGACTATATTTCATTTTAAATGGAAACTTTCCTCTGCTCTATTAACTATGTGTAATGCATTCCACACTGCTTCTTTCTCTGAACCTGGCTTTTTTCACCATATTGTTGTTGTTCAATTGTTTCAGACTCTTTGTGACCCTATTTGTGGTTTTCTTGGCAAAGATTCTTGGAAGGGCTTGCCATTTCATTCTTCAGCTCATTTTACAGATGTGTAAATTGAGACAAGCAGGGTAAAGTGAGTCGCCCAGGGTCACACCAATAGTAAGTGTCTAAGGCTCTGTTTGAACTTGTCTTCTTGACTCCAGGTCCAGCACTCTCCACTGCACCACTCAGCCGCTCCCATTTTGCTTTAGGCGGACTTAAAAAGGTTACAAGTTCATAGTTATCAAACTCTTTTTTTGCCCCTCCCCCAATTAAATGTTCAGTAAGGCAAAGAGAACTGTTAAATTAAGTGGAAAGAATATATGTGGAAAGTAAGCATTCCAATACTCTTTAGAGGCAGCAGTGAAACAATACCAAGGCTGGGAAAGGGCAAGGAAGTCGGGAGAGATATTAGTATGCATAAATCATTTTTTGTTAACGTGGGAGCAGCATGGCAGAATAAATAATTGGCCTTGGAATCAGGAAAACCCTTTCTGTAGTCAAGTCCTTCATCCACCATATACTAGTTTTATGATTCTGGAAAATTAATTTTGCCTCCCTCAATGGTCTTGAAAACTATTTAAGACTTTAAATTGTGATCTGCCTCAGTCAAGGAAGTTTCTCCCTAGGAACTCCCAGCACTGTGGAAATCAGAGATCTGGTCAAGAAAACTGACCCTCCTGCTTCCTGACTCTTTGTTCAATTCTGCTTCCTACACCAGCAATATTTTCCTTCCCTCCTCTGCCTGGGGAATTCCTGACTGTCCTTTAAAGCCCAAATAAAATAGTATCTTATCCAAATCTGGCCTCAGACACTTCCCAGCTGTGTGACCCTGGGTAAGTCACTTGACCCCCTTTGCCCACCCTTACCACTCTCCCACTAAGGAGCCAATACACAGAAGTTAAGGGTTTAAAAATAAAATAAAATAGTATCTTATCCATGAAGCTTTTCCTGATCCCTGTGAAGGGGACCTTCCCCTTCAGGCCTCCCATGACCCTCTGAGACCTTCTCTAAAGCATTCATGCATCCTCAGAGATGAAGAGTCACCTAGGTTTGTTGTCTTCCTTGATGGCACTGCCCCAATGAGGGTTAGTCACCTTTGGATTTCCTCCCAACCCAGCTCCCCTAATGACCCGCACACGATTGGTTTGAAATGAATATTTATTGGAATTGAATTACTGATTAGTAAAAATGCTAGGAATAGTTATTTGGAGAAAAAAAGAGATCTCTTCGTTTTTCAAATATTTGTGTGGATGAGGAAGTAAATGTGTTTTACATTATTCTAAAGTGGAGGTTCTTAATCTGAAGTCCATGGACCTGTTGGTCTATAGCAGGGGTCAGCAACTTTTTTGGCCGTGAGAGCCATAAACGCCACATTTTTAAAATGTAATTTCGTGAGAGCCGTACAGTGCTCACAGTGCGCTCCTGTAACAGCGCCTGAAAAAAAATTGACTTTATGGCTCCTGCAGAAAGAGCCATATCTGGTCCTCAGAAGAGCCAGATATGGCTCGAGAGCCATACTTTGTCGACCCCTGGTCTATAGAGAGAGTTCAGGGAATCTATGAATTTGGAAACTGTTCATATTTGAAGTCATTTCAATATAATTGGTTTCCTTAATAATACTATGTATTTTGTTTTGTACATTAAAAAATTACTCTTTTTAAATTTTATTTTTAACTATTTTTCCATGTTTCCATGATTCATTTTTTTTCCCTCCTTCTCTTCTTTCCTCCCCCCTCCCAGAGGTGACAAGCAATTCCACTGGGTTGGACAAATGTTATCACTTGATACCTATTTCCATACTATTCATTTTTGCTATAGAGCGATCTAAAAATATTATTCTGAAAAGGGGTCCAAAGGCTTTCTCCAGCTGCAAAAAGGAATTGATAACGAAAAATTTTTTAAGAACCTCTGCCATATAGAACCAGGAGAACATTGTACACAGTAATAGCTGGTAAAATAAAATATTGTCACAAAAAAACGAACCTCTGCTAAAGTGGGCAAAGGAATTATTGATGGAAAGAAGCAATGTGTGATAGTAAATATTTAACAACCAGCTCTCTAATATTGTGGAATGATCAACTGTTAGAGACTTAGCTACTGTCAGCAATACAATGATCCAGGACAATTCTGAAAAGCTTATGATAAGAAATGCTATTCATCTCCAGAGAAGAACTGATGGACTCATGGTGAAGATCAAAGAATACAATTTTTCCCTTTAATTTATTTGGTTTTTATTTTGGGGTTTTGGTTTTATATGAGTATTCTCTTACAGCAATGAACAATATGGAAATATGTTCCATGATACATGTATAAACCCAGATCAAATTGTTTACCAGCTTTGGGGAGGGAGAGAGACAATTTAAGTTATATAACATCAGAAAAATTATGTGGAAAATTGTTATTTCACATAATTGGCAAAATAAAATATCTTTACAAAAAAAGCCCTCTGCTATAGAGGGCAGAAGAGTTACTGATGGAAAGAAGCAGTGTGTGCTAGTAAATGTTTAATAGCTAGCTCTCTAAAAACATATAACATAATTTTAAGTGTCATCTGCATTATTGACATTTTCTTACATGTAAACAATCAACAAAATAATAATAAATCAAATCCTGATTTGGAGCATTTGCTGATTTCTGAGGTTTAAATAATCACAATGAAAATTTAACAATCATCTAGAGAAGGGTTGATGTATAAGGAAGAATGGAGAAGAAATGATGAGAGGAAAGAATGAAGGCACAAAAACAACTTGAGTTTTGCCAAGTAGCCCAGAAAATGATCAAATGATTCTGAAATTACTCACTTGAGTGCCTGCATTTGGGACCTTTATATTCTCAGCATTAGCAGTAACATTGATGGTAGCCTGAACAAGAATATCTAAATAGTTCATCTTGGAATATTCCTGTTTGGGGACAAAGATAGGACATGTGTCAAAGAAAAAACTGATCCCTAGAAGAGAGCTAATGTCTCTCTCAACAAGTGTCTCATCATGAGGTCCTACCTCCAGGAATGTACCGTTCCACAGTCTTGACCGCAATATAACAGAAGCTTTGCTGTCCAAACCTTGTAGGGGACATATTATGTTCACACAGTTAGCATTTGTGCTACAATTCTAGAAAGAAATTAAAATTGAAAAGTTGAAATGTAGTGCACCAACGGATGTTGATAACCCACCAAATATCTTGGAGAATACTTACAAGTGTCTGATATTTTCTTTCTGTAAATAATGAAAATTTTCTGCCATCATCTGTCTGTTTTTCTGCAATCTCTCGTTTCTTTCTTGAGTTGTGAGGAGATTCCTGAAGGAGAAGGAAAAGAACTGTCATCAGGAAGATTTCAAGTGATCAAAATGGGTCCTGGCTCTGCCTTTCCTTTTTGTCCCATATAATCTGTGCCTTTTCTTTATGATCTCTCCCCAAATAACTTCAAATCCACATGGATTCCTCCTCCTCAAGGGACTAAAATAGAATTGACAATTTATACACAAACCTAGCAAAAGTTTTCATCATCTAAACTTCTTGAGGTTTGTTGATTTTAAGACTTCAAACACATCATCCCTGGCTTACATAAATAGATGCTGAAGGAAAGAATAAGTGTTCCAAAGAAGGAGCCAGGGTATAAATAAGCCCCTCTCATCACTGGTATATAGGGAACTCCCAGGCAAGAAACTTCTAATGTAGATTAGCATCTACTTGTAAAGAGTCTTTTAGACAGAGTCTTTTAGTAGATTTTAGACAGTCTTTCAGTCATGGGGCACTGAGATGTTATGGGTCACAGAGGGTATAGATTAGAGGCAGGATCTAAACTCTTCTAGACACCAAGAGCTCTCGCTCTCTCTCTCTCTCTCTCTCTCTCTCTCTCTCTCTCTCTCTCTCTCTCTCTCTCTCACACACACACACACACACACACACACACACACACACACCCACCATGTTACCTTCTTGAAGGTTCAGAACATAAAAAAGCCCCTACACCTGTGCTTTATTCTAAGGGACATTCTCAATGGCTAATGAACGGTCTACAGAATATCGCCAAACAATCGAAAACTGACTATCCAGCTCATTCTAATTCCAGCATTTCTATAACACATTTAAGATTTGCAAAGAGGGAGCAGCTAGGTGGTACAGTGGATAGAGTACCAGGCCTGAAGTCTTGGGCATAAATCTGGCCTCAAACATTTCCTAGCTGTGTGACCCTAGACAAGTCACTTAATCTCCATTGCCTTTCTGTTTTAGAATTGTTACTAAGACAGAATGTAATGGTTTTTAAAAAATAAAAGACCTGCAGAGGGCTTTATGTACATTTTCTCATTTAATCTCAATAACATTACTGTAAAGTAAAAATGGCCAATAGTATATTATCCTTGAGTTACAGATGAAGTCAACTAGGAGGCACAGTGGAGAAGAGTGCTGGTCCTTCTATAAGTTCTTCTAACTATAAGTCCAGCTCTATTTCCACTGTGCCATAATATCACAGCAACCACAGTAATGTGCTCCCCAAATCATCTCAGCTTTCAATACATTCTACTCCATTACTGGCCATCAAATGTTCAGGTTTTGTTTCCTGGAATCAGTTCTGAGACATGGCAGCTCTAGCCCTTGGGATTGGGTACCTCGCCTGAAAAATTCTCACTCTTCCTTGGTAACGCATAACTAAAGGGGAAACTATGAGGAAGGAGGAAAAGCAAGGTTCCCATTCTGTCTGTTTCCTGGGGAAAGTTTGGTGACTATATCAAAAGTAATCCTCTCCCATTTTGCTGACATAATGTGACATTAGAGAAGTTATAAGCTGAAAAAACTCATGAACATACCTTTAGGTTTAGAGGGTTAACTTCACCTTGTGGTTGACAGTTGATTTGTTCCAATCCTTTAGATTCTATTTTCATCAAATAAAGCAACCATTTGCCATTGAGAATTTCTTTGGGCCACTGAATGTTTAGAGACGCTGTACCGAGATTTCTAAGAGGTTTACCTAAATTGATTACCTGTTGGGAAAGAAAATGCATATGCTATGTCAAAGGAAATACTCTTGATGCAGATTTGCAGGAGCAGTTACCACTTGGAAGCTGGAAAAGCATCAAGAGTATCTGATGCAAAAATTTAATGAGTACAGTACCGAGGTATTGGAAGCATGAATTCTAGGGCCATGTCTGCTTGGGCAGAGAACAAGTGAAAAGTACACTGGTCTCATGATTTGTGTCTGTGTAATCAGGGCATCACCATTAACTTCAAATGTGAAGATCCTCACCCACTGGAATCTCCTTGTGTTTTGCTGCTATCACAGGTCAAGAATGAAACCTCTATGACAGGCAAGCCATATCATATGAGGCTTTTACTAGATGTAATTGCTACATATTTTAGTCACAAGTCAAAGAAATCTATGGATGACTTTACAGCAAGATTCAATGATGTATGGATAAAGTCAATTGCATATTTGGGCAATTTAACCATCTTGCTTTGTAGCTAATCCCCAGGGATTTTTCATCATTTCAATATTACTGTTCTAACACACCTCTTTCCCCCTCCTTTCCCACTATAGTTAGCATGGTTTACAAAATAGAAACCAAATTTCATATTCCTTAGGCAAAACAAAAATGTGAAGATGTGTTGGGTTTCTGCCCCCTACCAAACCTTCCCAGAAAACATAAAAATGTCATTCATTTAGGTAGTCTACCAATGATTGCCATTAGACTCGTAGTTTTATGTAGAACCCAAGGAATGCTTTCACATTACATTTTAGCTAAAATAAATGGCATTGCAGGACTAAGATGAATATATGATAGTCAATATGAATAGCTTAGAAACTGCAATGGGATAGCTAACTGAATGCCCTGAAAGAATGATCCACTGGTCAGATGCTATATTTCATTCAGTATTACTTGGAGTTGCACTTGATTGCAGTTACTAAAGTTCTTATTCTTTGTACACCTAACCTGCCTTTAACACACCTATTGTGACATGGCAGCTGATAGATGTGATGATTATATCATAGCTGATATAATATTATTAAATGATAGCTGATATCTGTGATGGATGGAAAGAAAGGAAGAAAGGAAGAAAGGAAGAAAGGAAGAAAGGAAGAAAGGAAGAAAGGAAGAAAGGAAGAAAGAAAGAAAGAAAGAAAGAAAGAAAGAAAGAAAGAAAGAAAGAAAGAAAGAAAGAAAGAAAGAAAGAAA
>NC_058132.1:250103263-250109091 GCF_016433145.1 Gracilinanus agilis
AGAAAGAAAGGAAGGAAGGAAGGAAGGAAGGAAGAAAGAAAGAGAGAGAAAGGAAGGAAGGAAGGAAGGAAGGAAGAAAAAGAAAGAGAGATAGATGGATGGATGAATGGAAAGACAGAGAGATAGATAGACAGACAAATGGATCTATAGATGGATGGATGGATAGATAGACAGATATGCCCATATACATATATACATAATATACATGCACATATGTATGAATATTTTATGTATAACTATGCATTGAAAGCATTTTTATGTTATAAGTTTGTTCCCCTCAAAAAGGAGTGCCAATTAAGTTGTCATAACTGTCACCAAATTATTGTAGCACCTCAGTGTTCATTCCTGTTATCGACATATCTTCCTAAATGAAGCAGCTGTTAATATCTTTTTCTTTTCCATTTAAAGTGCACTAGAATAGGCGTAGAAGTTAAGTATTTACCATGAGTCTTGCAGCACTAAAGATATTTTGAATAATGTCATTATAATGGCAATTTCTTTCTGAAAAGAGCCTTAAATGAAACATTATTTTTGAGATCAAACTCCCCACCCCCCCCAAAATTGGCCATGTTGCAATAAAACTGGGCTTATTACAAAAAAAGGGAAGAAACAGAGATAGTACCTTAGAAAACCAAATACTATATATTTGTTTTAACATTTTCAATAGAACAAATAATCTCAGGTTGCCAAACTGTGGGGAAGGGAGTTTTATTTGGAGATGCAAGGAGAGGCAAGTAAAAAAATGAAATTACTTATATGAACACCATATCTTATACATCCTTGCTCAAACTCACCCTGAATTCATATTCTATTAGATTTCCAACTTCATCTTCAGATTTCATTGCACTCTCACCAACAACAATACCTCCAAAGTACACCTGGGAAGGTTTAGCAACTCTGTTAAATTAAAAAACACTGGGTTTCAGTAAAGATTGTAAATGGTTCTTTCAAACATTGATTTGTTATGCTAAATACAAACACTTACCCAGAGACCGACAAAAGCAGTTCAATAACCACTTTAGCTTTAGCTGTAATTGAAGCCAAATTATCTTGATTGCTTGTTCTGAAGTGAAAAGGAAACAATGAGGTTTTATTTTAACAGTTTTTTCATTATAATTACACTTCTTTCATGAGTCAGATCAGAGGCAATTCATAGAAGGCCTACACATTCATGGTGCAACACTAAATGAAGACACTGAGGAGGAGAAAGAATTCTTACGTTTCCAGCTTCAGATTCACATCCAGGTTCGTGGTGTCAAAGGTGACTTCGGTGGTACTTAAAATCAAATAAAAAGTAACCTAAAAAAGAGAAATACACATGTTTGCTAATGAATGCAATGTAGCAATATCTTAATGATACTTTAAAATAATCAAATGAAGAAAAGTTAGCACCTACATTGGAATTTCTCTTAAAGGGATTTCCAAGCTCACAGTCTACTTGGGAACCATTTACATTGGCTGCACAACTCAACTGTTTTTCCTGTGACAGAAAAAAAAAAGTTAGGTCCAAATATCAAGATCCATTTGTTTATTTATTTATTTGTTTGTTTGTTTGTTTGTTTGTTTGTTTGTTTGTTTATCTCTTTATGTCTTTAAGAACACTCACTGGATAAGCCCGCAACTCTCTATATGCAGAATAAGTTAAGGTATCAGGAAAAGTGGCAATGAGCTTGGCTTCATGGGCATCATCCCCATCCTTTGTAGGATTCCTGGGATTCGATGGGCTATTAGTCACTGTTATTTCTAACGCAATATCTTTCTGGTCTTTGAGAACAAGTTCTGGAACACCATCATGGCTATAAAAAAAATAGACAACAGAATCATTCTCAATGCACTTGAAATCCTTCCTTATCAAACAGCTCTTACTAAATGATAATAGTTTACATTAATGCTACAAAAGTGGTTCTTACATGGGTAAATAAGAAAATTTGTCTTGGTTGTCATCTCGCGTACAAAATCTGTACTCCAGCTTTAGGTTGCTATTACAAATATTGTCATCTCCGCATCCCTCTTTTAAGAACTGGACCTAGAAAGAAACCAGAGATGAACATAAGCTCCCATCACTCAGAAAAAATACAGAGAGAAGGCTAAAGAAAGGAATTCTTCCATTATGTCTGCATTCTGGTATGAAAACTGCCACTTTTAGAGAAACCACAGGTAATGTTTGCCCTTTTTTGATGTACCCAATTCCCACTTGGGACTAAAAGGTCCTAGTGGTAGCATTTTATGAAATTTTTCCTAATTACATAAAAATAAGTCATGGCTCAGGTTAATCCTCCTCTTTGATTCACCCCATGCTATGTTTAAGCTTCTAATGCAATGTGTCAGGAAGGGTTTATAAAGATGACAAAAATTCTCATTTCAATATATCAATAGTTCAAAGAGTTTATGAGGCAGTGTTATATACTATGGAACTTTATAAAGTTTAGATTTAACCTAACATCTGACTTAAAAAACCTTCCACCTTTACTAGTCACTCTGAAAGAGTCTGACACTGCATAATACAAGACCAGCAGAGTCAGCATGACCCTAAGCTGACTTACTGACATCAAGAGAGGAGCAGAGTTATAAATGAGTAGATTATCTCCTTTCCAAAGGCAGTGTTGGGTCTGGAATCAGGAGGGCCCAGGTTCAAATGTGACCTTAGACTGTGTAACTCTGGGCAAGTCATTTAGTTCTGCCTCAGTTTCCTCCTCTATAAAAATAAGCTAGAAAAGGAAATGTCTAGCCACACCAGTATCTTTGCCAAGAAAACCTTGAATGGGGCCACAAACGGTCAGACACAAGTGAAAAGACTGAACAGCAACAACTCCTCTCTAAATTTGCACACTGATCCATTCCTAGGCCCTCTCTTTCCCCCAGTTCTGCCCAGCCCAGTCCAGGTTCTCTAACAATTCAGACTGTAACTTTCTCCAACTCTAACAATGATATAATTGAGTGTTTAATGCTTCATTTCAGGAATCACTTCTTTTACTGAATAAAACTTGCCCCTTAATAAGGGCCAGACCAAGAAGAAATATGTGATATAGTATGGAAATATTAACTTTACTTGGTTATAATATGAAAAAGTTACAATAGAAAAAATAATTTCAGCCTATAAATTACTCATAATTATCTACCTGCCTTCCTAATTTGGGGGGAAGGAGAAAGAAATCGCTATTTCACTGATGTCCAACAAGAGGGTATGCATATATACACATATATATATATGTATATATGTATGTATGTATGTACACACACACACACACACACACACACCCAGCAGCTAGATGATGCAAAGGGCTTGGAATCAGGAAGACTCATTTTCATAGTTCAAATCTGGCCTCAGACACTGACTAGCTGTATGACCCTGGGCAAATCCCTTCACCCTGTTTTCCTCAGGTTCCTTATCTAAAAAATGAGCTAGAGAAAGAAACAGCAAACCATTTCAGTATCTTGGCCAAGAAAACCCTAAATGGGATTGTGAAGAATCCAACACAACTGAAACTTCTGGACCACAAAAATATATACACACACAAATGTACATATATATAGATTTTTGTACCTATATCTATGATTAGTGTTAGTCTCAGATTATTTGAGTTATATGTGAATAGTAAACTTGTCAGCTGTTAGAGTAAATATGTATATGTGTGTATATATATGTGTGTGTGTTTTTGTGTGTGTGTTTACATATATATTTATCATGTATACCTATTAACATATATATGCACATGGCTTTTGTTTGAGAGATCAGTGAAATGGTGATTTTTTCCAAGTTACTAAGAAATGTAGGCAATTATTTATACTAAATAGGTAGAGATTATTTTTCCCATCATTATTTACTCAGATTATAATTGGCTGAGTTTAACATGTAATGTATACTATACATGTAAGATATACATAGGTTACAAAACAAGTTTATACAAAGCAGCATATTCTCTATCCAGTCACAGGTTTTAATTATCCCCTCAGGAAGACATTTTACTAGACTGATTAAGAGAGAAGGAAAAAAACCTCAGGCATGAAGGGAAATTAGACAAACTTACCTCTGAGGTCACTGTTTTGGGTTCATTTGAATTCAGAATTGGAGTAAGTTCTGGAAGTGAATTCACCCGCCTCCGTGAATTTGGTTCTTGGATTTCCACTGAAGCTGTTATAGGAATGGGACGGAGCTTATCTCTGATGTTTTCCTGGAAAATATAACCACCTGATAAGGATACTTACCATATGGAAAGAGTAACATTCTGACACTCCTGAGGAATATATTTTTAAAAGTATACTACTTTGCTACTGTAAAAAAAAAATCTGTATTTATTACTATAAAATGCTTCTTGTTAAATATGAAAAATACTCATGTGGTGCCTTTATTGTCCCCCCTTAATCTCTTACCTGTAGCCAAAGTGTTCTCTCCATGCACATTTTTTGTTTTTGCCCTTTCAGAGTCAAGACATGGGAAGACTTGGGTTCCAAAGCTTGATTTGGAAAATGAACTCTTGATGATAAGCTGGATTTCCTCCTCTGACTTTCGGCTTCAAGTGTTCCCACAATTGCTAAGTAAAATCAACAAGGAAATACTCTATGAAACACATACTTTTATTGACAAAGTATATTCCTTTATGAGCACATTTTGAGTTCTTTTAAAACCCTGTTTTTAAAAATGGGAAAGCACCTGTTTGTACAAAAATATTTAATAGCTATGCTTTTTATGGCGGCAGAAAAATTGGAAATTAAAGGAATGTCCCTCAATCAAGGAATGGCTGAACAAATTGTTTATAATATGGTGACAGAATACTATTGTGCTATATAAGGAATGATGAACAGGTTGATTTCAGAAAAATCTGGAAAGACCTACATTAACTGATGCGGAGTGAAATAAGCAGAACCAGGAAAAAACATTGTACACAGTGACAGCAATATTATGGAATGATCAAATGTGATGGATTTTGCTACTAACAGCAATACAATGATCCAGGACAATTCTGAGGGACATATGAGAAAGAATGCTATCTACCTCTAGAGAAAGAATTGCTGGAGTAGAAATGCAGATGAAAATATATGATTTATCACTTGTTTATTTGGGTATATGATTTGGAGTTTTGGTTTTATAGGTTTATTCTCTTATAAAAATGAATAATATAGAAATATGTCTTGAGTGATAATACAGGTATAACCCAGTGGAATTGCTTGTCAGCTCTGGGACAAGGGAGGGAAGAAGACATGGAGACAACATGAATCATGTAACTTTGGCAAACATGTATAAATTTGTTACTGGAAAAAAATAAAGATAATAAAATAAATTAAAAATAAATAAAATCCTTTCTTTATGAAATTTAATGGAAAAATATATTTTCTCCATTTGCCTGGTTGAAAAACCTTGTGGTTAATCTGACAACAAGGCAATGTGATTTTCCTTTCTCTTCCTACTAACAATTTCTATTCAAAATCCAATGATTTATAAATTAATTTCAACTCAGGCCACCTGGGGGCACTCAAGAACAACCCAAAATTCCACAGCAATCTATTTTCTATTTCTGGCTGATAAGATCACATCAAAATCACAGAATTTTAGGGGCTGAATGGAAAAGATCTTTTCAAAAAGTAGAAATACCCCACCATCTTTTGGAAGGTGAATAACTAAAGCTACCAGGTAAGTAACTGTCTTAAAAAAAGGGATAAACCCGCCCCCCCCCCCCCTGTAATGACGGAAAAGCTTTGAGGCCAGTTCTGTGATGCTTCATTTTCTTACAGAGATTTAGGGTTATAAAGTTGTAAAGTTATAAAGTTTTATATATATGTGTGTGTGTGTGTGTGTGTGTGTGTGTGTGTGTGTGTGTGTATAATTTAAA
>NC_058132.1:250113741-250117567 GCF_016433145.1 Gracilinanus agilis
TATATATATATATATATATATATATATAGTATAAATTTAGGGTTATAAAGTAGTTTTTTGTTGATGATATAATGATGCCTTAAGAAGATTTAAAGATTAAGATCAACTTCAAATTAAGAAGAATTAAGTTGGTTGCTGGGTGGTCCTTTTGTCAATATCCCTTTCCTATAATGATGAAAAGCCACTTTTACCAAGTTGACTACACACAGTAATTCTGAGCTAAACATTAATGTTACAAATCAATATGTGATCACCTCTGTTCATGTAATATAGAATTGCAGATTCTGGTGCTATTAGAGCAGAGTTCACCCAGGCCATCTCCCTTACCCCCATTTTGCCACTGATAAAACTGAGGTCAAGTTTTAAAATTGTGATTTGTCCAAGGTCATAGAGATAGCAAGGATCAGACATCCAGGCTGCCTCCTTATGACAATGGATAGTTGAGGCATCATTTATTTATATGACTTTAGGATGCATTTCCCACTCATCCTACCCCAAAATAAAAGATCTATTCTAATTATGTTTCTTTGACTACTGTTATAAATTAGCTTGAATTCACTCAGTATGAGGTAACTGACCAGAAGAGGGAATAGGTCAGAGTAAGCTAAGTTTAATAATATTGTTATTATTGATATTGGTTGTTATTATTATTTTTGTTGGCACTGATCATATGAATTTAACCACTTAATTTTAAAGGAACTGAGACCTGGGAAAGTAATTTGCTCAGGTTACATCGTAAATGAGAGATAAAGTCCAGGGAAGAAGGCATTAAGGGGGCCAGGGGAACAACCTTCCAGCCCAATTGTTTTTATGAGATCACAAAATCACAGATTTTAGGCTGCAAGTTCTTTATTCCAACCCTCTAATTTTACAGATGGAGAAACTGAGGCCCATAGAGGTTAAATAATCTGCCCAAGATTACAAAGGTTACACTTGTGGGATTTTAGACTCAGGTCGACTGACTCTATTGCCAGCTCTCTCTCTGCCGTGCCAGGTGCTAAAAACAATAATACTAACTAGTTCTATGTATTAAACACATACACAAACATACACACACATACACACACCATACACATACACATGCGCACACACACACACACAGAGCTGTCTCCTTGTAAATGATACTACTTCTATACAGATAAAGACGACCAAAATTTAGAGACACTGACATATTGTTTCAACAGTAGGCATTTCTGTGTCCATCTGAAGAATTCCTAAATGTCAGAGCTGCCAAATGGAATGCTCCCCATTTTAAGGCCCTCCACAATCTTGACATTATCCATTTATCAGTGACCTGCAAATATTAAAATGAACTAGATGAAGGCTTACATGCTGAGTGCTCCTCATAGCAAAAAGTCAGGAAGGGTTTGGGTGCATTAAAACCATTTATGAACCAAATTCTACTTTAACCCTTACTAACCCTCCAGACACTTCACATCATAAAATATTTTCAGACCGACCTTTTGAAAACAAGCCAAGTAGAAGATTCATCAAAACTAAATAATGAGTATCTGTATAAATGGATTACTACATTTAAGGACTCTGCAATAAAAACTGCCCTGCCACATACCAGTTTGTTTGTTTTTTTAATATAGGGAGGCGTAGTTAAATGTATTGATTTATATAGCTTTGCAAATATTTTTTGAGTTGGCTTATAATTTTTAATACTATGGGATTACCATGAATAGCAAATAATCTCTGAATATCCCCTGAAAAGATTAATATACATTCATATCTCCAAATACACTCAGATAAAAATAAATCCCTATATTGGTGGCATTCAATAAGTACTAATTGAGAGACTAATCATACAAGTTCAATGCACTGTACATAATTCATAAAATATGTGAAAACCTATCATACTTTATTCTTCCAAAGGTAAAAATAGTTTATTTCCGGGAAGTGCTTTGAAGAATAATTTCATTTTTATCAAAAATGTGATCTGAAAATTCCTCATAGAGCATTGACAAGATTTAATAAGATTTCTCATCATAAGACCATTGATTTAGAACAAAAAGGATCTTTGAAATTATCTGGTCCAATCCCCTCACCTTACAGACAATGAGGAAATGTCTCTTTGCCCAAGGACACACAGGTAGGAAATGTTAGGGGAGGGATTCAAAAATCCTCTGATTCCAAATCAAGTGCTCTTTCCAATATATCATTATGCCTCCTATTACTAGCCAAAGAACAGTTGTTTTGCTTGTTTGTTTTGAGTGGAGTGCCTAATTCACTCTCCAAAGTATGGTAGACAAAGATCTGTAATTTTTCAAATAACGGAGTACACAAAGTAATGCATTTAGGTTAAAAAAAAATCCAAACTACACTTGGGGACATTGCAGACTGTTTCTTGTATACATATCGAACTTATGTACTGCCCAGTAGGCAAAGAGAATACCAGACAGTATTATGGAGAATATTATATATAAGATTAAAAACTTATCAGTATGATCATCTTGTAAAGAGCCACAATGCACCTGTACTTGCAATACAAAATCCAAGATTCAAAAGGATAATAAGAAAGACTTAATGGAACTGGAGATAATCCAAAGATAGGCAGGAGAAGTGGGAAAAAAAATCAAGGGAAATGAGCAGAAGCCAGTTAAGGCTGACTAATATCTTTACATGTTTACATGACTTCCCAATAGAATGTAAACCTCTTGAGGGCAGGGATTGTTTCATTTTGCCTTTGTATCTGCAGGGCCTATGACTGTGCCTGGTGTCATCTGTATGGCTAGAGACTAAAAGGGAACATATGATCAAAATTTATATAATTCAGGACTATGTAAATTAAATTAGGCAAACACAAATTTCACAAAAATCTAGAATGTACCAAAGGACATCCCATGAAGCCTAAGAGGGGTAAATCAGAAGAAAAGTGGGGAGGGGAAGGATACTATTTTATACAACAGTGAGTAAATTGCTTGAAATAATTCCCTTTCCCACTCCTATTCCCAGAAGTAGTATAAGCTTTATAAAAATACAAATTGAAAAATAGTTGTAGATTTAGAAAAATTAGTGGAGTGTAGAAATACAATGGAATTTGTTCAGGAAAACAAGAGTATTCTGTCAGTACATACTCAACTTTTTTAAGAGTGGAGAATTAACATGTTCCTAGTACCTCTCCTGAGAGACAGGATTAGACTTGACAAATCTCAGGTTGAACTCAGTTTTTAAATTCTTATACTGTTAACTTCTCACTTTAGGAGTTTCAAAACCCATTTAATTTGGTTTTAAATCCCTACATATTTGCAACAACTATGAAGCCAATGAGTTCAATCTCACAGGGATGCCATATTACCATAAAGACTTGTCTATGCCTCACGTGCTCCAAATAAAAAAGAAATGTACCACCATGTTGAATCATGCCCAAATTTCAGTAACCAAATACACCATAATAAAAGGAAACTTTCATTCTGTCATACATTCTTATAACATTTTGTCAGCAAAAGTTTGTCATTAAGACTGTCAAACACTTGTGGAAGAAATCAAGGAGGTAGAATAGCTGCCTTTTAAATATATAAACAAGAGAAAGATTCAAAGCTGCTTATGATCTTCAGGCCACGAAAGAGTGTGGGATGGAGAAAGGTGTCTTATAAGTAATCTAGGATGCTATAAGGATAGCCAGAAGGACAACAGACTTGGTGAATCTACCATACTCTAGCCAGCAGCATAGAATAATCTTTTTTTTTTAATTGGCAACAACCCCAAAGCCACCTTTTATACACATTAATTCATTCTACCTACCTTTCTTCCTTCCTTCCTTCCTTCCTTCCTTCCTTCCTTCCTTCCTTCCTTCCTTCCTTCCTTCCTTCCTTCTCTCTCC